>NC_079191.1:10602407-10829907 GCF_029499605.1 Hyla sarda
GCAAAAGAAAGAGCCTAGAGTTGGCAGCAGCAGCATGAGGGCCATGCCAGCTGAGGATGGAGTCTGAGGAACCCACCGCATTCGTTGCAAATCGAACATTTCATGAAATTTGTACAGAATTCGGGTGCGTCTGCTTCGATTCAATCTTCTCTAATTAAATGGGGACTTTCATTTAAAAAAAACTTTTTATATGATGTACATAATAACATTATATGTATACTTGTAGTTTACATTGGTTACAAATTTTTGGCCAAATGATGCTTTTTAATTCTTACCACAAGGGGTCCCTTCACTGCCCAGGAGACTGTCTTGTCCTGCGGCTATTCAAACAAGACAAAATACTGGAAGTTGGGTGGAACAAGGAAGGGAGTGTGGGGTTTGACAGGTGCACTTAAAAGCATTCCTGTCATATCACAGAAAAAAATAGACGTCTTTATCTTCCTCACTAGGTCATACAGATGCTTCATTTTTTTATGTGTCTAGCTTCTGTATTTGGCTTCCAAATCCCTCTGTTCTACTGCTCACTCATTCTGACATCCACTGCTCAAGAAGGGGCCTGTCCAAGGCAAGCACTGAACCCACCTTCACTCACCATGCATTTTCCCTTAATCTGCTTTGCCGTGCTGGGTCTCTTCATCCAATCCCTGCAGGCTGCTCTCTAACCACTTCCTCTTTGTTTTCCTGCTGCAGTCTGCTAGTCAAGACAGGAGTGAGCACAGAGGAGTGACAAAGATGATGCTGCACCCTGGTATGATTATGTTCTGGATGGTATGGGGACCTCTAGAGTCATAATTTCTATAAAAAAGGAGATAACATTGTTATGAAGTACAGGGTGGGCCATTTATATGGATACACCTTAATAAAATGGGAATTGTGGGTGATATTAACTTCCTGTTTTTGACACATTAGTATATGGCAGGGGGAAAACTTTTCAAGATGGGTGGTGACCACGGTGGCCATTTTGAATCCAACTTTAGTTTTTTCAATAGGAAGAGGGTCATGTGACACTTCAAACTTATTGGGAATTTCACAAGAAAAACAATGATGTCCTTGGTTTTAACGTAACTTTATTCTTTCACGAGTTATTTACAAGTTTCTGACCACTTATAAAATGTGTTTAATGTGCTGCCCATTGTGTTGGATTGTCAGTGCAACCCTGACAATTGCCTTCAGATGACCCCAAAGATAAAAGTCTAAGGGGGTCAGATCAGGAGACCTTGGGGGCCATTCAACTGGCCCACGACGACCAATACACTTTCCAGGAAACTGTTCATCTAAGAATGCTCGGACCTGACACCCATAATGTGGTGGTGCACCATCTTGCTGGGGGTCAGGTCTGAGCATTCCTAGATGAACAGTTTCCTGGAAAGTGGATTGGTCATCGTTGGCCAGTTGAATGGCCCCCAAGGTCTCCCGATCTGACCCCCTTAGACTTTTATCTTTGGGGTCATCTGAAGGCAATTGTCTATGCTGTGAAGATACGAGATGTGCAGCAACTGAAACTACGGATACTGGAAGCCTGCGCTAGCATTTCTCCTGTGGTGTTGCTATCAGTGTGTGAAGAGTGGGAGAAGAGGGTTGCATTGACAATCCAACACAATGGGCAGCACATTAAACACATTTTATAAGTGGTCAGAAACTTGTAAATAACTCATGAAAGAATAAAGTTACGTTAAAACCAAGCACATCATTGTTTTCCTTGTGAAATTCCCAATAAGTTTGATGTGTCACATGACCCTCTTTCTATTGAAGAAAACAAAAGTTGGATTCAAAATTGCTGACTTCAAAATGGCCGCCACGGTCAACACTTATCTTGAAAAGTTTCCCCCCTCACATATACTAATGTGCCACAAACAAGAAGTTAATATCACCAACCATTCCCATTTTATTAAGGTGAATCCATATAAATGGCCCTCCCTGTATATTAGAAATGTTAATGTTTGCCAAGATGTACAACATAAAAAAAAGTTTTGGAATCTGACTATGCCCATTTAACTTGCAGGGCAGTTGTCAAGACAATGAGGGAAGCTATTAGGTGATCTGAGAAGATGGAAATGGCGCAAGAGTAAAAGTTGGCCAGAAAAAGTCATTACAGTGATTTCAACCTACTGGAGAATGACAACAGTCAGAGAAGCCATCATCTGTGAGCCACTGCAGGATTATTCTGCCTCTGATCAGTACTGTAGTCTATTGTATGGTAATCCCATGTGTCTTGGTGTAATTACTCTAAAATGTTGTGCTTTTTTTCCTCAGTCTTTCCTCTATGAACCTGCCTGTTAAAGGGGACTCAAGCTTATTTATAAACTAAATGGTTTGTCCAATAACTATTTAAAGTAACTTATCAACCAGCTTTGCTTTGCGCTAAAAAAATGAATTGATTTATGCAGATTAGCATAAAGTGTCTAAAATTTCAGCCTTTAGTAAATATTATCCTCATTTATTTGGCACTGAAGTATTTTACATCACACAAAATAAGACATGGAAATGTCCAAGTAGGCAAATAATATTTACAAGCACTACATGATGGGTGCATACAAATAAAAAAAATCTATTTCAATAACAGGAAACCAGGGCTGAGGAGATATGAAAACTGTTGCCGCTTGCATTTTAATACATTTATTTTAGGATCAGTAATGAAATCTCATGCAAACTATGTCTCTTTATAAATCAATATTATGTCATATAACAGCTCATACTACGCTGCCCCTCCTTGTGTACGTGAGTCCAGAGTCAGCAATCTCAAGAGGAAAACATGGATTATAGAGATATTTTATTTTTCCTGATACTGTTTTTAATATTTCTGGGGTTCTTTCTTAACCTCTTCATTGTGATAACGAACTTTGCTTGGTATCTAAAAGGTGAAGCTCTTCAATCTGTTGACATTATCATGACCTGCCTGTCGTCAATAAGGATCATACTTTTAATCAGATATCTCTTAGGATATCTTGTCAATTCACCCTTGACCACTATAGTTGTTGACTTGGATACTTATAGATATCTAAATCTAGCATTGATGTTCTTGGTCTTCTGCAGCCTGTGGTGGGGCACTGCCCTTGGAGTTTTCTACTGTGTGAAGATCACCACCTACAGAAACCATTTATTCATGAGGCTCAAAATGAACATCTCAACCACGGTGCCCTGGATTCTTACTGGGTCCATGGTCATTTCTTTTATCTCCAGTCTGCCATGTCTATGGGGCACACATCCAACAAACTTTACCAGCATTGACAGTGGAAACATCAGCAATAATGAATATAGTCATAGTGATCACATATCATACATCCAAAAACAACAATTGAATTTATTGATCATCACCTTTGCAGGATCCATCCTACCGCTCCTTCTATTTTGTGTTTCAATTTATCTCCTTATTGTGTCAGTCCTAAAACACACAAGGAACATGAACAGCAACAATTCGGGATTTGCTAAGCCTCAACTGGAAGCCCATAAAAAGGCTCTAATAACTATGGTCTCATTTTTGCTCCTTTACTTCCTTTACTTTCTAAGCTCAAACTTGTTGTTTCTGAGCTTTTACACGAGAAATCCAATCTTTCGTTCCCTGTGTTCTATAGGTGTGTACTCCTACCCAAGCCTCCACTCTTTAATGTTAATAATCAGCAATGCAAAACTTAAGAGATCCATTCTCTCGGCTTTTCAGTCAGATGTGTTTTCTAACAGGATATCTTAGAACCCCTGTTGTGTGGATGCTTCCTGTCAACTGGTGGAACGATAACGGAAATTCAGAAAACCTTTTTGGAAAAATTTTATATTATCACCCAATTAATGCATCCATTCACTGGAAACTATGTAAATTTACAAAGTAAGTAGCTAAAACTCACGTAGGAAAAATAATTCCATGCAGACACCAACATCACTATAAAAGCTTACCATGGCACACACTGAGATCTGGAAATAATATGGTCTTTTCTGGAAGTTGGTAGATAAAATTGAAGTAAATGTTGTCCAAAGTTATGAAAAAGGCTTCATGGGAAGTCTCACATCGATGTTAAAATAAATACCAGACTGTGGGGGACATATTCAAAAACTTGATGACAGTTACAATGACCTGCAGAGAGGGATATGAGGAGAGGGAGAGAGGGATATGAGGAGAACCAGAGACAAAAATGAGGAAGACAGTCTGAAACAACCACTGTTACCACAATTATGGGGCTCTGGAGTCTGAATCCGTGGACATATCTGCACCCTCTCACCCATAAATATGATAATATTTGCATTTTACTGTACCTAAAAAGGTCTTACCATATTTGTATAGTTATCTAGAAGTAGTGTTGAGCGGTATAGGCCATATTCGAATTTGCGATATTTCGCGAATATATGGACGAATATTCGTCATATATTCGCTAAATTCGCATATTCATAATAATCGCGTTTTATTTTCGCATATGCGAAAATTTGTATATGCGAAAATTTGCGCATGTGAAAATTTGCATATGCGGAAATTTGCATATACAAAAATTAGCATAAGCGAAAATTCGCATATGCGGTCTCTCACAGTAGTATTAGAGCCTTCTTTATACCACACAAGCTGGAAGCAGAGAGGGGGTGATCACTGTGATGTGTACTGTGAAAAAAAAAATAATAAAATAAAAAAAAAAAAACGAATATTTGTAATTACAAATATATAGTGCTATGGTGCTATAGTGCTATTCGTGAATATTCGCGAATTCGCGAAGATGCGATATTCACGAATAAAATTTGCATTGCGAATATTTGCGAGCAACACTATCTAGAAGGCGAAGTGTTCATAGAGGTCACTAACATTTTATATTTAGAGATTAGGTATTTGCCCATTCCTTCTATCATTTGGTGTAATGTTCTCTTTCTAAGTAATGCCATGTATATGATATTGAACTAACTATTGTAACTGATGTTGTGCTTTTTCTACTGTATGTAACTACATATATAAGTTTATAATGCTTCATTATTGTTTTACATATGTTTATATCTCTTTATAAGTTGTACCATGTATATGATATTGAATTAACCTTTCACTGTATGTAAGTTACTAACAATAACTTATAATGCTTGACTAATATTCTACATATGTTCATATCTGATTGATGAATCATACAAACATTAAATCATTGTGTTTATATACTCATTTATGTTTATTAATCATAACCAATAAATCTGCACATTTTAGAATACCTGTATTTTATTTTATGATATTGCAAAAAGTACCGCCAAGCACTAATCAATGCGTTAAATAATTCTGGGTGACTAGTCGGAATAGGAATTGCAATGTTTATTTTTTTGGGCAATTCATAAGGTCACATATTTTACATTTTTGGTGACTATAGGTCATAAGGTCCTAATGGCATCATGACCTACAGCCATAGCGGTGGAATAATGCAACATGGTGCAAGGCAGGAGGTAATTGACCCTATTGTAATCCATTGTCTGCTGCTCCCTTTCTGCTGCTGGCCATCAATTGTAGCCTGGCCTGAGTCCTGGAACAAATATACAGCACCAGTCAATGTGTTAGTTTGTCAGTAGTTTCAGGACCTTTGCATGACAGCTGCAACATCACATACAGACACAGGTCCTGAGACCAACAGGCTGATACAGTGACTGTGGGATAAAGGAAAGTACTACCTGTTGTACAGTTCCCTCACTTCTGCCTCCTCAAAGTGCCAGCTCCATCTTACAATGACACACCGGACTTTACTAATAGGTGTTGATCACTCAAGGAAGTTTTGCTGTACAGGGTGAGGGAATAAGCTGATTTGGGAGTCCTGTTGTCATGTGTGTATGTGTGTGACTAATGTGACTGAAGGCCAGGGTTGGGAGAGGATGACCCCTATATTGGAAGGGGGGGGGGGGAATGATCCTGCTGTGAATGCTGAATTTATTTATGAGTTTATGGTATGAATGTATCAGAGATCTGTATAATTTATTTAGGGTCTTGTGATATGGATTTATAAGGGGTCATGCTGTGTGAATTTTTTGGGGGGCGTTTGTACTATTATTATTTATTTTTATAGTTCCCTTACGTCCAGGGTGCTATACCTATAAAAAATACATAACACAATATTCAGTGTTCTGTGGTATACATTTATTGAAGCGCTCACCATGAGGTCTCCATACTCGAACCTGACCATCACTGGATCCCAAACAGAAACTGAATATGTTGCCAATGATTGTGTGGGTCTTTCTACAGGTGGATGTGAGTATGGAGGCCTCATGGTGAGTGCTTCAATCCTGCCTTTAATGTGGATCAACAAACTGCCCCCTGCTGGTGTGATATTCTGGAGAGCCATCACATTAGAGATCCAGTCAGAATGAGTTACCAGGACACCAAGAGAGCAGCGGCAGATGAGTCCTGTTTATTGTTTTATTTGCAGGCAGCCCGGGAATAACACAATTTTTATTTTGCCCATGAGACTTCTCCTTTACTTTCTTTATTACGATGATGAAAGTTTTTGGTGGCTGAAAGGTAAAACTCTTTAATTATTGACAATATCATCATGACCAGTCAGAGGTCTATGAGGATCATACTTCTCATTATCTATTTCTACATATATTTCCCTGTTCCCTGTTCGGTGACCCTGAAGCTTTGTCATATATGACGACTAGATATGAGCGACTCGAGCCTGGGGAACCTGATCTGGCTAAGAACTTTGGGAAAAAAGCAGCTTGAACTTTGCCAAGCTTGTCAACTCTGCTAATATAGGTGTTTTGTCACCTGAATGCAGGGCCGGTGCAAGGATTTTTATCTACACAAGCAAAGGTGCATTTTGGTGACACCCCCCCCCCCCCCCTCCCTCCCCACAATCACTGACATATCGTGGCTTGGAAGCACCCGGGAAATTCAGATTATTGTGCATCCCCCCACTGGCCTGTGAATGTAAGAAAATGGTGATTTATATATGTATGCATTGCTGCTCTCCAGGGGTGAACCAGGATTTTCACATAAATTAATTAACAGGATGACATATTACTATCACAGTGACTAATATCATCATACTGTTACTAAATAAAAAAAAACACTATACACAAACCATTATCACCACTATGCAAAGGACAAATAATTGCACCACTTCATAACCACTGCCAATACCACCATATAGTGACGGGATAATACAGCCATACAGATACTGAATAAAACCACTTCACACAGACTAAAATCCCCCCATACGGTACCAATATAGTGGTGACCTTGCTCTGCACAGGCATACAGACCAGTATCACCAATAACACCACTATACAAAGGACAAAAAATATTGCCACATCATGACCACAACCATTACCACCATATATATATATATATATATAATACTGAATAAAACCACTGCTCCCAGACTAAAATTCCCCCATACAGTGCCCATATAGTGATGACCTGGCTCTGCACAGGCTCTGCAGACCATATTAGTAATTATATACAGTTACACCAGGCAACGTTATCTGTGATCGTGAGTGAGCCGTTCAATTTTCCTTTCCCTTCTCCCTCTGACCCAGACCGTCATGACCATTTCTTTCATCATAAACTCCTCTCCACAGAACCTGCCAGACAAACAATATAGGATCCGCACTCTTTAACCCCTTAAGGACCAAGGACGTATCGGTACGTCCTTGGTCCTGCTCTCTTGATATAACGCGGGGTTACACAGTAACCCTGCATCATATCACGGCGGGCCCGGCGTCATAGTGAAGCCGGGACCCACCTCTAATAGCGCGCAGCGCCGATCGCGGCGCCGCGCGCTATTAACCCTTTAGCCGCGCGCTCAGAGCTGAGCCGCGCGGCTAAAAGCGAAACCGGAAGTGGCCGGCTAGCTCAGTCGGGCTGTTCGGGATAGCCGTGGCTAATCGCGGCATCCCGAACAGCTGACAGGACAGCGGGAGGGCCCCTACCTGCCTCCTCGCTGTCCGATCGCCGAATGACTGCTCAGTGCCTGAGATCCAGGCATGAGCAGTCATGCGGCAGAATCGTTGATCACTGGTTTCTTATGAGAAACCAGTGATCAATGATGAAGATCAGTGTGTGCAGTGTTATAGGTCCCTATGGGACCTATAACACTGCAAAAAAAATGTGAAAAAAAGTGAATAAAGATCATTTAACTCCTCCCCTATTAAAAGTTTGAATCACCCCCCCTTTTCCAATAAAAAAAAACACAGTGTAAATAAAAATAAAAATAAACATATATGGTATCACCGCGTGCGGAAATGTCCGAATTATAAAAATATATAATTAATTAAACCACTCGGTCAATGGCGTGCGCGCAAAAAAAATACAAAATACAAAATAGTGCATTTTTGGTCACTTTTTATATCATTTAAAAATGAATAAAAAGCGATCAATAAGTCCTATCAATGCAAAAATGGTACCGTTAAAAACTTCAGATCACAGCGCAAAAAATGAGCCCTCATACCGCCCCATACACGGAAAAATAAAAAAGTTAAAGGGGTCAAAAGATGACAATTTTAAACGTATTAATTTTCCTGCATGTAGTTATGATTTTTTCCAGAAGTCCGACAAAATCAAACCTATATAAGTAGGGGATCATTTTAATCGTATGGACCTAAAGAATAAAGATAAGGTGTCATTTTCACCGAAAAATGTACTACGTAGAAACGGAAGCCCCCAAAAAGGTACAAAATGGCGTTTTTTTTTTTCAATTTTGTCGCACAATGATTTTTTTTTTCCGTTTCACCATAGATTTTTGGGCAAAATGACTGACGTCATTACAAAGTAGAATTGGTGGCATAAAAAAATAAGCCATCATATGGATTTTTAGGTGCAAAATTGAAAGAGTTATGATTTTTTAAAGGCAAGGAGCAAAAAACGAAAATGCAAAAACTGAAAAAACCCCGGTCCTTAAGGGGTTAAGCACCTATAGCACTGCATACATTAATAATAACCCCTTGGTGTCTCGCACACCTATTAAAGCTATCACATTACGGCACAAAGCAAGTTGAGCAAAGCATTGAGCAGTCGGCTGACCTGTATTTTATGGTGCACCTGTTGTCAACAAAAACGTTTTATATAATGTAGATAATATTATAACAGTGATCCCTCAACATACCATGGTAATTCATTCCAAATGAACCATCGTTACTTGAATCCATCATTTGTTTTAGCTTAGTTTTTCCACCAAGATGGCAGCTGCAATGCAATGCATAGGGTTTTTATCAGCCTCTTAAGCCCACTCCTATGCTGTTTCCTGATTGGCCTGGAAGCTGTATGTCACATAATACAAGCAATAAATGTCTATCCTAGGATCATGTGAGTTTGCTGCTAGCCACAAGGTGTAATTTCAATGTTACTTTCTCATCTTATGAGAGGCCATGGTATGTTGAAATGATCGCATGTCGAGGCCATCATAGGTCGGGGAATCACTGTATATGTATATTTGTCCCAGCGCTGAATTACAGTGGGTGGGCGTGGTTGGCAGCGGGGCATCGCGGACCTCGTGCCATGCCTACCCGACTGTCCGTGGCTTTCATAAAAAGCCTTCTTTAGGGTAATAAAAGCCAGGAACTATTAGGTAGAAAGTTTGTAATACAAACCACTTGCACACAGTACACATGCTGTGTGCAGGTTATTGCAGTAAAAGTTCATGACAGTTGTGCTTTAACCTAAGACCCTACTGTGTTGATCCAGAGAAATGCAAAAATCCCCTATGAGGCCAATGCCAATTGTCCCATGGCAGAGGAAAAATTCCTTGCTGACTCCAATATGGCATCAGAAAAAATCCCTGGATCAAGTTCTGTCCCTCTAAATCTAGTATCCATAACCTGTAATATTATAGTTTGAAGCATGCACTCTCTCTGTAAGCTGGGGCCCCATTCTTAAGTTCACAGAGGGTCCCACCAATCAAACCCCCTTGATCAGACAATTATCCCCTATCATGTGAATTGAGAATAAGTTGTTTTTCACTGAACAACCTCATTAAACCGAACATCAGAATGGGGAATAAAGGGGATATAAGTGACTGTGAACGTGTCATGGCTTTTGGTGCCAGATGGGCCGGTCTGAGGATTTCACAAACTGTTGAGCTACTGGGATTTTTATTTATAACCATTTCAAGGGTTTACAGAGAACATCCAAAACATTCAAAGAGCAGCAGTCGTTTGAAGGAAAATGCCTTCTTGATGTCAGAGGAGAATGGGCAGACTGGTTCAAGAGGACAGAACAGCAACAGTAACTCAAACAATTGCAGATTTTCCTACCCTTGGTGATGGAAAATATAGATTTTATTAAAGACACAAGATGAGCATTATGCTAAATTATTTCTTTACTGAATTGATAGCAGCAAACAAAGAGTTAATAAACAGTTAACAAGAAAAAAAATTAAGCAGTACATTAAGTCCAGTATTTAATCAGTAATGGTACAGTACAAGGGAATATGAAGACCCCTTCTGGTGAATCTCCTCCTCTTTCTTTGATGCAGTGGTAGATAAGAATAATATAAAGTTGAAGTTCTCATGTTGAAAACAGAATGAACGGAACTGGAACCAATTTTATAACGAGACAGGAGACTCCCATTATGCTTGGTTAAAACTTATACATTAATGAAAATATATAAAATAAATATAAAGTTAAAATAAAGAAATAGAAATGTGTGGGTCTAAAATAAGAAGTTTTGAATGTGGATTCTGATGACCAATAAGCAGCGTTCAATATATCTGCCAAAGAGCCTCCTGCTTGTCTAACTTTAGTGGATATGGCACTTCTAGTTAAATGGGCTCCAAAAAAGGAAGTATTCATACCTACTAGAGACATGACTTCCACCTAGCTAAAGTTGCAGAAGATATCGGTAAATGAGGTCTGCAAAAGTCATTGAGAAGTCAAGCGACTCCTAAGAGTTTTCGTTTCTAGTACGTAAGATTTCAAGCAACGACTATATACATTTTCTTGATGAGGAAAAGCTGGGTAAAAAAAAACATGCAAAGGTTAGTCTTGGTTCATTTAATTATGGAAAAATATAACTCTTTGAGGGGAAAAATGTCTGTGAGAAATATCTAAAGCTCTAACTTTTGACACTGCGCTGCGGAATCTGTAGGCGCTATATAAATAAATAAAATAAAAATAAAATAAAACTCTTAAAAGAAAGAGACATGATAACATTGTGAGTTTATAAGATAATAATTTTAATCAAATGGAATCATTATCTCCTCATGACTTGATCAAATTTAAGACTACGTGACATCCCAAGTAGATTGATATCTAGGAGCAGGGGGTCTTCTATATTTAATACCTTTCAATAACTTGCACATTAAAAGATGTTTTCCTATTGGTAAAGCATGCAATGGTGCATGGTAAAGAGAGATGGCTGAATCATATACATTAATAGTATGATAGCTTTACCCGCATCAAAAGAATCTGAGTTATAGATGCATGCATGGGATCCAAATCCTGTTGTATGCACCAATTAAACCAAATTTTCCAGGCTTATCCATAAGCTGATCTGGTACCTGGAGCCCACGCGTCCAAGAGGATATCTCTAGCTAATGAAAGTTCGAAATAAGGTTCTGATGACCTGAGATGAACCAGGCTACTAGAGACAATTGGTCTGACAAAATCATAGGATATAGATTCCCTGACAGATCTATAAGAATGGATTGATGCATTGGTATGATGCAAGGAAAATCTTTAGACATTTCCAGAATCTGAGGGATCCATGATTGGGTCGGCCAAAGAGGGGTTATTGGGACAATCGTCGATTTCTGTAATTTGGTAATAGGAGAATTCTCAGAATTATTGCAAATATTGGAAATGCACAAAGGGTCTGATAGCCAATATTGAAGTTATGCATAAGTTGGCGATTCAGACAGGGTGTGAACAAGTATAGATGAAGGGGACCCCAGAGAGAATTAAGTTGATTGAAAACAAAAGGATCTAGTCCCCAATCGCTGTAGTCGATTAGGAAACAAGAGTTTCAGTCCGCTATAGAGTTGGGAGGCATTCTGCTTTCAAAATAATGTTTTGATTCAGACAAAAGTGGCAACAATATTTTGCGATATTGGCTAACATTTTTGATTTGGTAACTACTAGTCGATTGATGTATTGTACCACAGGAATGTTGTCCATCCGCAGTAGAATTCAACAATGTGACTTGTCTTTGGCAAAACTCTTGAGGGAATAAGAACTCGCCAAAAATTCTAAACAGTTGATATGAAGAAGGGATTCTTCTTCAGATCATTTTCCTCCTGTGGAAAGGGAACCGCAGCGAGCACCCCAACCCAGATGACTGGCATTCGATTCTATGATCATATCCAGAACTGTACTGAAGATGGCTTTGCCGTTCCAAGCCTAATTATGATGAAGCCACCATAGAAGTTCTTCTTTGGTGTCTAAAGTAAGGGATATTTCATCTGAATAACCCAAGTCATTTCTCAAATGTTGAGCCTTGAAGTGCCCTGTAGTGAAGAGGTGCTTGGAAGATTGCTTGAATGGAAGCAGAAAGTAATCCTTCAATACAAGCAATGGCTCGTAGGGACACTCAAAATTATTTTTAATTTCTTGGGTGAAAATTTAGTATGGCTGATGGAATATTGAACAAGAATCCTAAAAATTCCACTTCCTTTGAAGGTTCGAGAACTGACTTCTCGAGATTGATTAGACAAGATTGGTAAGTAAGGTTAGTGTCCAATGTAAGTAAAGATTAATGAGATTTAAAGAATCGGCCATGATGAGAATATCGTACAGATATATTATAAGATGATTTCCTCGAGCCCTATAAATAACGATTACTGGTTTCAATAATTTTGTAAAGCACCAAGGGTCTGAGGATTGACTGAATGGCAGGCTGGGGAATTGCTACTTTGACCTTCCCAAAAAAACAGGAGGTATGGTACAGACACAAGGTGCATAGGCATCGTGAGATAGGCATCTTTGAGATCTATCTTGGCCAGCCAGTCATTTTGTAATAATAGATCTCGTAAAAGATGTATTCCCTCCATCTTGAAATTATGGTAAAGGACACAATTGTTTAACATTTTTAAGTTGATGACTGGTCTGTGACCTCTGTCTTTCTTTTCACCAATAATAAATTGCTCAGACAACCTTTAGTATTGAAGGGTACTGGAATTATGATGCCTTTGGAACATAGTTCCTTGATTTTTATTTGAACGAGGTTTTGATCTGATTTTGAAAATATCAATGGTAGAGGTACTTGAGTTTGAACAATGGGACAAATAAACTCTAATGGATATCCTTGAACAGTGTTCAAAATTCAAGTGTCTGAAGTTACCCTGGACTGGACGTGGAAAAAATTTGCTATTCTCACTCCTACGGGTATTTGAGAAGAATATGGAGGAACACATACCTGTAGGGGGTCTCAATGTTGGGGAGCATCTATGGCCCCTAGCCCTCCATGGACGCCCTATGCTTGGAAAGAAGGGGGTTGGTTGATACGAAACCTGTGGTAAAGAGATGGGGGAAGGCCTCTGTATGGTTGTCTGATGTAATTGTTTATGTCTTCAATGTATGAGTTCCCATACAGATAATTATCAGTCTGAAGATGCCAAATGGATTAATTGCGGATCCAGTTTCATTAGAGTGGATCGCTTCTGCTCCATACACATAGAGGAATTGGCAATTCCAAACATGCATAAAGCACATTGTGCCCAATCTTTAAGAGTAGAGCACTCCAATTTTAATTTGTTCCTGGCCGTTTTGTCAAGAGGTTTCTGAACCAACAGGCTAACAAACTTTGAAACTTCTGGATGGGGAATACATTCCCCTGACCACGGGTGTTTAATCTCACCCGGGTCAAAGTATGGATTCCTCGAACTATCCAGAATGACAGGACCAGAAGATTCATCATCCAATATATCATCTCCTTCCTCAGAATTGTCCTCATATTGTGATTCATCACCTGGGACCGAAATATGAGCCTCATCAGGAGATGAATGTAGGGAAGGAGGTAGGCTTTCTCTTTGGAAGAGGCCTTAGATGCCCGCTTATGGTATACTGTACTTCTCCTTGGGCCGAGAGTCTATAAGGGCCTAGTAGAGAAGGAGGTAGGCTTTCTCTGGGAAGAGGTTAAAGGGGTACTCCGCCCCTAAACATCTTATACCCTATCCAAAGGATAGGGGATAAGATGTCAGATCGTTGGGGTCCCCAAAAGCTTTTGGGGACCCCCAGGATCTCCGCTGTGGCACCCCGCTGTCATTACTGCACAGAGCAAGTTCGCTCTGTGCCTAATGACGGGCAATACAGGGGACGGAGCATGCTCGGTACTGGCACAGTAAAGACAGAGATTTTCTTCCCTACGGCGATTCCTCTCTTCCTGGGTCAGGCGAGACCGATCCACTTGCATGGCCTCCTCGGCGGGAGGCCCAGGCGTAGATTGCAACGGATACTGTGGGAGAGGTGCCCAGAGATCTAAGTCTTTTTCCTGGCGGAGCTCTGGGTGTCGCTCAGAAAAACGCATGTCAATGCGGGTAGCCAAATGGATGAGTTCTTGCAGGTTGGCAGGAATCTCTCGTGCGGCCAGCACATCCTTGATGCGACTGGATAGGCCTTTTTTAAAGGTCGCGCAGAGAGCCTCGTTATTCCATGATAACTCGGAAGCAAGAGTACGAAATTGAATGGCGTACTCGCCCACTGAAGAATTACCCTGGACCAGGTTCAACAGGGCAGTCTCGGCAGAAGAAGCTCGGGCTGGCTCCTCGAAGACACTCCGGACTTCAGCGAAGAAGGACTGGACTGTGGCTGTGGCAGGATCATTGCGGTCCCAGAGCGGTGTGGCCCAAGACAAGGCCTTTCCTGAAAGAAGGCTTACTACGAACGCCACCTTAGACCGTTCTGTAGGAAACAAGTCCGACAACATCTCCATATGCAGGGAACACTGAGACAAAAATCCACGGCAGAGTTTAGAGTCCCCATCAAATTTGTCCGGCAGGGACAAGCGAAGGCTAGGAGCGGCCACTCGCTGCGGAGGAGGTGCAGGAGCTGGCGGAGGAGATGGTTGCTGCTGTAGCAGAGGCAGAAGTTGCTGTAACGTGGCGGTCAACTGCGACAGCTGCTGTCCTTGTTGGGCAATTTGCTGCGATTGCTGAGCGACCACCGTGGTAAGGTCAGCGAGACTTGGCAGCGGCACCTCAGCGGGATCCATGGCCGGATCTACTGTCACGATTCGGCTTCCAGGTAGTGGATCCTCTGTGTCAGCGAGGGATTGGCGTGGACCGTGCTAGTGGACCGGATTTTAGTACTTACCTGACAGAACTGGGCATTTCCTGTTGCATTTTGTTCTCTAAACTACACATCCCACAGTTCCATGCTTGCAAGTATGAGGTCACTTTCCTTCCTCCCACACATCAGCCACCACACCTATTGAAACACAGAGTTTTCTAACCAGGGGGCCTACAGCTTGCAGCAGTATAGGCTCCCTCTGGTCACTTGACTAGTTACGTCAGGTCTCGAGGCATTGCAACCTGGAAAATTCCGAGACATGAGTAATTTTGTATGCTGTTAAAAATAAATATTGGGGCGATAATCGCAGAACAATTGTGAGACATCCGTAACACACAAGTGCAGATATTATATTATGAACTACACTAACTTTTCAAAACGGGCACACAGCAATCTCTCAAACAGAGCTTTCTTTGCACAAGGGTAAGCCGAGGTGCAGTGCATAGCTTCGCAGACCCAGCTCCCCAACCATACCGTCTGATGGCGTTACCAGAGGCAACTCCAACCGGGCTTGATGGGTGCTTCCTAGCTCACCTACGGAGAAGTGTATCCAATGTATAAAGCAAGCATATTTGTGATCTCACCATAAACATGTAATAAAAATAAAAAATGTGTACAATAAATTATTGTATCAATGTATTTACTATTGTGTTCTTCATTGTTTTAGTGAGAGATCCTCCCATTCCGCAATTCCATCTAGAAAAAAACAAAACAAAAAGAAAAAAATTACTAAATAATAATAATTATCCAACCAATACTGGTATTAAAGCAATACTTTATGTGTTTTATATTTCCTGTGAGATTTTAAAATCGACATTAAGACCGTGTGGCTTAAAGGGGTACTCCCACCCTAGACATCTTATCCCCTATCCAAAGGATAGGGGATAAGATGTCTGATCTCAGGGGTCCCGCCAGACATCTTATCCCCCCAGCATTTACTGATTGCCGAAGGGCATGCTGGGAGATGTAGTTATGCAATAGCTGGAGGTACGCAACTACAACTCCCAGCATGCCGAGACAGCTGTTTGGACATGCTGGGATTTGCAGTTTTGCAACATCTGGAGGGCTACAGTTTTAGAGAACACTGCAAGGTGATCTCCAAACTGTGGTTCTCCAGCTGTTACAAAACTACAAATTCCAGCATGCCCTGACAGCAAACAGTTGTTTGAGCATGCTAGGAGTTGTAGATTTGCAAGATCTGGAGGGCTACAGTTTAGGGTCCACTATATAGTGGTCTCAAACTGTAGAGCTCCAGCTGTTACAAAACTACAACTCCCAGCATGCCCAAACAGCTGTCTGGGCATGCTGGGAGTTGTAGTTTTGCAACATCTGGAGGGCTACAGTTAGAGACCACTGTATAATGGTCTCAAACTGTACCCTCTAGATGTTGCTAGGCAACTCACCGGCTTCCGTCGGATCCAGCCGCACGTCATCGCCGCCCGCTGATCTCCGTCGCCCGCAGCCTCCGTCGCCCACCCGGATCGGTGAGTGAATCTTCGGCGCCGATACCTGTTGTTTCCCCATCCTGCCCCGCCAATTGTAGGTGGGCAGGACGGGGAAAACGAAAGTTAACCCCCCCCGCCCCCGATCTGCTATTGGTGGTCGCGTCTAGACCACCAATAGCTGGGATAGGAGGGGTGGCACCCCTGCCACCTCACTCCTATGCCTTCAGGGGGATCGTGGGTGTCTTAGACAACCTCGATCCCCCTTATATTCCGGGTCACCGGGTCACTATAGACCCGTAATGACCCAGAATCGCGCAAATCGCAAGTGTGAATTCACTTGCGATTTGCCGCGATTGCCGACATGGGGGGGGGGGGGGGCGATGACCCCCCCCTGGGCGTTTGCACGGGATGCCTGCTGAATGATTTAAGCAGGCATCCCGGTCCGATCCCCGCCCGGTGCGCGGCGGGGGCCGGAATTCTCCATGACGTATGTCATGGGTCCTTAAGTACCAGGGTGTCATGACGAAGGCGTACCTCAAGGGTCCTTAAGGGGTTAAGCTGCTGAAGTTGAGTTGTTCTTTTCTGTCTAAGTGCTCTCTGATGGCACGTGTCTCGGGAACTGTCCAAAGTAGAAGCAAATCCCCATAGCAAACCTATTCTACTCTGTGCAGTTCCCGAGACAAGCATAGATTTCAGCAGAGAGCACTGTTGCCAGAAAGAAAAGAACAAATCAACTTCAGCAGCTGATAATTATTGGAAGGATTCAGATTTTTTAATATAAATAATTTACAAATCTTCTTAACTTTCTGGAGCCAGTTGATATATGTATATAAAAAAGTTTTTTTTTTCCTGGAATACCTCTTTAACCCCTTAACGACCCAGCCCAAATATACCTTAAGGACCCGGCCATTTTTTTAACATCTGACCTTTTACCTTTCATTCTGAGATAGTTTTTTCGTGACATATTCTACTTTATGTTAGTGGTAACATTTTGACAATACTTGTTTCATTTTTTGGTGAAAAATTACAAAATTTGATGAAAAAATTGAAAATTTTGCATTCTTTTTTTTTTTTACTTTGAAGCTCTCTGCGTATAGGGAAAATTGACATTCCAAATAAATCATACATTGATCCACATACACAATATATCTACTTTATGTTTGCATCATAAAGTTGACATGTTTTTACTTTTGGAAGACATCAGAGGGCTTCAAAGTTCAGCAGCAATTTTCCACAAAATTTTCAAAATTGGAATTTTTCTGGGACCAGTTCAGTTTTGAAGTGGATTTGAAGGGCCTTCATATTAGAAATACCCCACAAATCACCCAAATATAAAAGCTGCACCCCACAAAGTATCCAAAATGACATTAAGTAAGTGTGTTAACCCTTTAGGTGTTTCACAGGAATAGCAGCAAAGTGGAGGAGAAAATTCAAAATCTTCATTTTTTACATTCGCATGTTCTTGGAAATCCAGTTTTTGAATTTTTACAAGGGGTAAAAGGAGAGAAATCTTCCTAAAATGTGTAACCCAATTTCTCGCGAGTAAGGAAATACCTCATATGTGTATGTCAAGTGTTCGGCGGGCGCAGTAGAGGGCTCAGAAGGGAAGGAGCGTCAATGGGATTTTGGAGAGTAAGTTTTTCTGAAATGGTTTTTGGTGAGCATGTCACATTTAGGAAGCCCCTATGGTGCCAGAAGAGCAAACAAAAAACCACAACATAATATTTTGGAAACTACACCCCTCAAGGAACGTAACAAGGGGTACAGTGAGCCTTCACACCCCACAGGTGTTTCACGACTTTATGTCAAAGTTGGATGTGGTAATAATTTTTTTTTTCACTAAAATGCTAGTTTTCCCCAAAATTTTTAATTTTTACAAGGAGTAATAGAAAGTGCCCACCTAAATTTGTAACCCCATCTCTTTTGAGTATGGTAATACACCATGTGTGGACGTCAAGTGCACTGCGGGCGCACTACAATGCTCAAAAGAGAAGGAGTCACATTTGGCTTTTGGAAAGCACATTTTGCTGAAAGGGTTTTTCTAGGGCATGTCACATTTAGAAAGCCCCTATGGTGCCAGAACAGTAAAAAATCCTCACATGGCATACTATTTTGGAAACTACACCCCTCAAGGAACGTAACAATGGGTACAGTGAGCCTTAACACCCCACCGGTGTTTGACGACTTTTCGTTCAAGTTGGATGTGTAAATGAAAAAATATATATTTTTCACTAAAATGCTGGTTTTCCCCAAAATTTTACATTTTTACAAGGGGTAATAGGAGAAAATGCCCCCCAAAATTTGTAACCCCATCTCTTCTGAGTATGGTGATACCCCATGTGTGGACGTCAAGTGCACTGCGGGTGCACTACAATGCTCAGAAGGGAAGGAGTCACATTTGGCTTTTGGAAAGCACATTTTGCTGAAATGGTTTTTCTAGGGCATGTCGCATTTTGGAGGCCCCTATGGTGCCAGAACAGTAAAAAAAAAAAACACATGGCATACTATTTTGGAAACTACACCCCTCAAGGAAAGTAACAAGGGGTACAGTGAGCCTTCACACCCCACAGGTGTTTCACGACTTTATGTCAAAGTGGGATGTGGTAATAAATATTTTTTTTCACTAAAATGCTAGTTTTCCCCCAAATTTTTAATTTTTACAATGAGTAATAGGAGAAAATGCCCCCCCCCCCAAATTTGTAACTCCATCTCTTCTGAGTATGGTGATACCCCATGTGTGGACGTCAAATGCACTGTGGGCGCACTACAATGCTCAGAAGAGGAGTCACATTTGGCTTTTGGAAAGCACATTTGGCTGAGATGGTTTTTCTAGGGCATGTCACATTTAGGAAGCCCCTATGGTGCCAGAACAGCAAAAAAAGAAAAAACACATGGCATACTATTTTGGAAACTACACCCCTCAAGGAACGTAACAAGGGGTACAGTGAGCCTTCACACCCCACAGGTGTTTGACGACTTTTCGTTAAAGTTGGATGTGTAAATGAAAAACAAAAAATTTCACTAAAATGCTAGTTTTCCACCAAATTTTACATTTTTACAAGGGGTAATAGGAGAAAATGCCCCCCAAAATTTGTAACCCCATCTCTTCTGAGTATGGTAATACCCCATGTGTGGACGTCAAGTGCACTGCAGGCGCACTACAATGCTCAGAAGAGAAGGAGTCACATTCGGCTTTTGGAAAGCACATTTTGCTGAAATGTTTTTTCTAGGGCATGTCGCATTTAGGAAGCCCCTATGGTGCCAGAACAGTCAAAAATCCCCACATGGCATACTATTTTGGAAACTACACCCCTCAAGGAACGTAACAATGGGTACAGTGAGCCTTAACACCCCACAGGTGTTTGACGACTTTTCGTTAAAGTTGGATGTGTAAATGAAAAAATAGATATTTTTCACTAAAATGCTGGTTTTCCCCAAAATTTTACATTTTTACAAGGGGTAATAGGAGAAAATGCCCCCCAAAATTTGTAACCCCATCTCTTCTGAGTATGGTGATACCCCATGTGTGCACGTCAAGTGCACTGCGGGCGCACTACAATGCTCAGAAGGGAAGGAGTCACATTTGGCTTTTGGAAAGCACATTTTGCTGAAATGGTTTTTCTAGGGCATGTCGCATTTAGGAGGCCCCTATGGTGCCAGAACAGTAAAAAAAAACACATGGCATACTATTTTGGAAACTACACCCCACAAGGAACGTAACAAGGGGTACAGTGAGCCTTCACACCCCACAGGTGTTTCACGACTTTATGTCAAAGTTGGATGTGGTAATAAATATTTTTTTTCACTAAAATGCTAGTTTTCCCCAAAATTTTTAATTTTTACAATGAGTAATCGGAGAAAATGCCCCTCCAAATTTGTAACCCCATCTCTTCTGAGTATGGTGATACCCCATGTGTGGATGTCAAATGCACTGCGGGTGCACTACAATGCTCAGAAGAGAAGGAGTCACATTTGGCTTTTGGAAAGCACATTTTGCTGAGATGGTTTTTCTAGGGCATGTCACATTTAGGAAGCCCCTATGGTGCCAGAACAGCAAAAAAAGAAAAAACACATGGCATACTATTTTGGAAACTACACCCCTCAAGGAATGTAACAAGGGGTATAGTGAGCCTTCACACCCCACAGGTGTTTGACGACTTTTTGTTAAAGTTGGATGTGTAAATGAAAAACAAAATTTCACTAAAATGCTGGTTTTCCCCCAAATTTTAAATTTTTACAAGGGGTAATAGGAGAAAATGCCCCCCGAAATTTGTAACCCTATCTCTTCTGAGTATGGTAATACCCCATGTGTGGACAGCAAGTGCACTGTGGGCGCACTACAATGCTCAGAAGAGAAGGAGTCACATTTGGCTTTTGGAAAGCACATTTTGCAGAAATGGTTTTTGGGGGCATGTCGCATTTATGAAGTCCCTATGGTGCTAGAACAGAAAAAAAAAAAAAAAAACACATGGCATACTATTTTGGAAACTGCACCCCTCAAGGAACGTAACAAGGGGTCCAGTGAGCCTTACTACCCCACAGGTGTTTGACTACTTTGGATGTGTAAATTATTTTTTTTGTTTCTTTTTACTAAAATGCAGTTTTTTCCCCAACTTTTAGATTTTTAGAAGGGGTAATAGGAGAAAATGCCCCCCAAAATGTGTAACCCCATCTCTTCTGAGTATGGTAATACCCCATGTGTGGACGTCAAGTGCACTGCGGGCACACTACAATGCTCAGAAGAGAAGGAGTCACATTTGCAAATTTTGCTGAAATGGGGGGGGGGGGGGCATGTCGCATTTAGTGCCAGAACAGCAAAAAATTTTTTTATTTGTAAATACATTTCTTTGGAATAAGGACATACCTCATATCTGGACCAGTCACAGAAGAACAGGAGTGCAGTCAGGGGCCTTGAGCTTCGAAATCGCTGCCTGTGGAGCCAGAGCAGTGGGACACCCCTCAAGGGGCATTACATGGGGTAATTAATAAACATTACATGGGGTAAGTTACTAAAATGGGGTACAGTGGGACGCAAAATTATAAAACAGGTTATGTTCCCAGAATGATGACCCAGAGCATAGCCAAAACCAAAGAATATGCCCACCCCAAACCCTATGCTCTGAATCATCATTCTGGGAATGTGATGTTTGTGGCCATCCCTAACCTGTTGCCTCAAATGAGCACCCCGTTCAGGTGGAGAGAGAGCGCTGCGCATTTGAGGGAACATAAAAAGTACCCCAGAGGTCTTATGAGTTTTTTTTTTTTTTTTGCTGAAATTTTTTTTTGCCCAATTTAGTGATTTTATGGGGTTAAAATTTGGAATGAACTCTGGACTTGGTACATTGGGGTCAAATTATGGAAAATTTAAATGAAAAGGGAAAATTTTGTACCGCATAGAAGTGTCATACTCCCTGAAGCAATCCTTAATGCAGAGGCCCGGTTGATCGGGGCAAGTGTCACATTGATAGGTGATATCCTTCGGTAACCCCCTCCTGTTACACACGCATTTTTTCTGGGTTCGACCCTTCTTTCCAGTGTGGGGGATCTCACCTGGAAAGTGTTGGCCGGGACGATCCTGGCACCTATTACTTCAGTTCCTTCTGAACTCTGGCCGGCTCTTTCCCGGTCAGCAAAGATCAGGACCTTTAGGACTTCTTCTTGGAACTGGAGGAATGTCCCTGTGCTGCCAGCGTTCTGGTACAGTACAAAAGAGTTGTACATGGCAACCTGTACCAAGTAGACCGCAACTTTCTTGTACCATACCCGTGTTTTCCGCATGGCGTTATATGGCTTCAGGATTTGATCAGAAAGATCAATTCCCCCCATATACCGATTGTAGTCCAGAATACAATCGGGCTTGAGGACCATTGTTGTGGTACCTCGCACAGGGACAGGTGAGCTGCCGTTGCCATGAATTGTGGTCAGCATAAGGACATCCCTCTTATCCTTATACCTTACCAGCAACAGGTTTTCATGGGCAAGGGCATGGGACTCACCCTTGGGCATAGGTGTCTGCAGAAAATTTAGAGGGAGGCCTCTCTGATTCTTCCGCACGGTCCCACAAGCGAACGTGGATCTGTCTTGTGATCCTGAATTTATGACCAATCCTGCTCCTAACTTTGCCTGATCCCTTGGTACCTGTCTGATTCTCCTCTCTATGACCCTTATTGTCCTCAGCTCTGCTGTTCAAATGGCACTGATTGTGCCATACACCTAGTCAGCTCTGCAGCAGCGGATCTTTTTGCTGCGCTTATTCCACCTTAGGCATCAGTCTGCTCCACCTACCTGTAACCCAGGTGCTTGGTTAAAAGGCATTTTGGCCTGCTAGGCAAGATGTCACTTACCGAGACCACTCTTGAGGTAGTGCCCTGGTATCTCCCTGCAGCTAAGTCCAGCTTCCACATCCTTGAGCTGGATAAAGGGTGAAAACTAGGGGAGCAATTAGACCCAAAGCATCCGTTGGGTTCTTACAATATTCTTGAATAGGACATTACAAGCTTTGCCGAAGAGGGAGAAAACTTTGCTACCATGGAATCGCTGCTTCCCTGCAAATAGAATACATCATCAAGTGAAAAATAAGTGTGTATCATGAGGAGAAATCCCACCATCTTAATAATTTTCCTGTCATTTTGTATAATATTCACTGTGGTTACTGTCTTGTAAATTAGGGGTTACCATAGCCAATTTTGTAAGGGAGTTAAAGAGGTTTTCCTGGGCTACAAATAATGTATGTGGCTGGGGGTGGTGTAAAATAGAAGGAGAACTCACCTACTCTGATATCCCCCTCGCTGCCACACCCTCACGTCACATCCCCACTCATCACCACTACTTCCTTGATCTTGGTGATAAGAAGTGTCCGATCACTGACTGAGGTGGGACACCACTGAGGACGGTCTTTACCTGAGCAGAGCAGTTCCAATCAACAAGAACAAAGAAATTGCTATGTCCCAGAGGCATCAGACTGAAAGCTGCAGTGGATCATAGTAGGTGATTATAGACACTTTTCATTCATGGTTTTTTTATACAATGCGTGCACTGCGTCTCTTTTTCATAGACTTTGACAGAACACATTATTTGTGTCATGACAAACTGGGGATGGACAGGGAGAGTAAGTCCTAAGCTGTCCCTAATAACACTCTCACTGCCTACTTGCCCATCCACCCTAAAGGCAGATCAACAACCACGGTGCCTGTCCCTTACTGTGCTAAAGTGCAGTGGGAGTAAAAACAAATAATAATGAACAAAGCCAATGACAGAATATAAATACAATAACCAGGGCAGAGTATAGTGTACTAACAAACAGTTCAATAGCCGGAATCCTGATAAACGGCAAATATGAATAAATGAACTAGACAAGGTATAGAATAAGCAGACAGCAGAAACCAGGAAATGCAGGGGGTGAATAGAAGAGCAGAATGTTAAACACTAAACAGATCAGGAAACATAGGACACTATTCACACTGGACTAAGATAACTAACATAAACAGATTAAGTTCAGAGGACACAGATCAGTGAATAAGCTCAGAGGACACTATAGACCAATGGTAAAGCACAGTGGAAACTCTTGATCAGTGATCATCTACTTTATGATCTGTGCATGTACTATAAACTCTAAAGATCAGCAATCATGAACTCTATAAAAGCGGATACAAGAAAACCAAACTCCACAACATTAAGGAACACTGTTCAGGATACTAGACAGGAATTTTTTTTCATGATACAAGACAGGATATATTCAAAATCAAACTTCAAAATGTGAACAGACACAGGTCAGGATGATCACAGTCTGAACAAGGACTAAGAAACAAGGCTAAAGCAGAACGGACATACAACAATCCTAAAAACAGACAATTGTACTTCAGACTAAAATCTACAATGAACAAGACTATTAATCATGGTTAAAAACTCAGATATCACAATATACAAACAAGGTGCATGATAATACAGACATTGACAGAATTGCACAAATCACCAGCAACAAGAGTGCAGCAGAGCTAGGGTTTTAAAGCCACACCTGAGCTGCAATAGGATGAGAACCTTAACTCTTCTAAGGCTAAGAAGAATTAAAACAAAGAACTGCTCAGACATAAAAACCAATGTCTGAACAGACCCCAGGACATAAAAACTCAAAAACAGACAAAAAAAGGTAAATTCAATAAAAAAACGGTTACTTTTTATATCTATTTTACTGCCATTTGTCTGCTTTAATTTTACCCTGTGTGAACCCAGCCTCATTGTAATAAATATTTATATTTTCCAGCAAGTCAATATGCATGACACATTCGAACATAGTTACATTGGTTATTTATAGATTTGGAGACAAATATTATGCAAATATCAAACAAATAACGCTATGTCTATTTCACTTTGGTATCATCATAGTCATAGATACAGATTGACTCGTCCACCATAAGTGTAGGACATCTGGAGCTGACTGCTTACGTGAAATCTAAGAACACAGCCCTTGAAATCCGAGATGCTTCCTAAAATATTAGCTATTTGCTCCATTTCTTCCATCATAATCGGCATTGGGTTACTGCTAAATGGATTTATTGTCATAACCAACTTGTTTTGGTGGATGAAAGGTCAAACTGTTCAGCCCATTAATGTTCTTATTACTGGCTTAGGGCTGGTGAGGATCATACTTCTAAGTATAATTGCAAAAGAGGTTTACTTTACAATGTTTGGCTTGCCTCTGTTTCACGTTGATTCTCATCCTCAATACATAGACACTTTACTTGTGTGCTTGATGTTCTGCAATCTGTGGTGGGGCTCGGTGCTTTGTGTGTTCTACTGCATGAAAATCACAAACTACAGCAACAGAATCTTCATGAGACTCAAGATGAAGATCTCCAAAATGGTCCACTGGCTGCTCCTCATCTCTTTGGCCATCTCCGTTCTTTCCAGTTTGCCTTGTACCTGGGTCATTTTTGCTATTCGTGTTGTTAATGGCACCGGAAGTAGAAGCATGGAAGTAAATATAGTCCACCTATTCATCACCGTCTTTGCAGGATCCATTATACCATTCACATTATTTTGTGCTGCCATCTACCTGATCATTGTGTCTCTCCTGAGACACACCAGGAACATGAACAGCAGAGATTCCGGCTTCAGCCATTCTCAACGAGAAGTTCACCTCAGTGTCATTCGGAACATGATCTCTTTCATACTGTTTTATGTTATGTTTTTTGTAGCTTACATATTATTTTGTAGTACTCTAAATTTGAAGTCTGACACCTTTAGGTTAATTTGTTTTATTTTCATCTGTGCCTACCCAAGTCTTCACTCCATCGCGTTAATTGTTGGCAACAAAGAGTTAAAAACTTTCTTCTGTGTTGTTCTCTCTTGTACTTGGTTGGGAAACTCTAAGCGGCAATCCCCTTAATGACACTCATTGGGCCAGATTTACTTTCTATTTTGTTTTTCGTTTTTGTTTTTCTATTTATCAATTAGGTGCATGTCAGGGGAAAATTGTGGTGCACCGATAAAAAGTGGCACCTTTCTCTCTAATCGAGTTTTAACAAACAATTAATTCATTAGTATTTAAATTTAAGTTTATTTTAAATATTATACTCTTTAAAAATTTGAAAAAAATATAAAAAAATTAAGACACACAATAATTAATAATAATAATAATAATAATAATAATTATTATTATTATTATTATTTCACCTAAATACAATTCTATTATATATATATATATATATATATATATATATATATATATATATATATATATATATATAATTTTTTTATTATTATAGTTTTTAATATTAAATCAGTTTGTGTTTTGCAAAAAATCCAAAGACACACCTATTGCATTGGTATAAAAACACAATTTATGGGGTTGTACAGGCTTTAGCTGTAAATAGTTTAAAAAAAATTAAAAATGTAAAAAATTTTTTTTTAAAAAGTATGCCACAATTGTGTCACTAAAAGCTGACCCTAAACTCTCATAAATTTTTTAACTAAGTTCAATAGAAGTCGTTTTCATGTATTTTTCTGTATCTTGTTAGGTTACAAAAATAATAAATAACAATTTAAAGGAAACAAATGAAAACAGTTAAAATAGTTTCCACTGGTTGTGTTTTCTTTCAATCAAATCTGAGTAAACATAAAATTATATAAAATACTATCTGTGGCCCGGGAGATCAGCTACAGAATGCCAACTCTCCCCAATTTCTTTTTACTGTTCCTTTAATGGTTTCATAGATACATTGTTAGTATGAAATGAAAAGATAGGATAGTATAGCAAAAAGAATGTAGTAAAAGTTTGGTAACAAAATCTTAAAATTCCATTTTTATATTAGAAATAACAGTGTGTTTGCAGTTTTTTATGTTAATATTGTTCGTTATTATTGTTCATGTTTTTTCTGTCACTTTGAACATCTTTTGCTTCAATTGTTTCATCATCAAGTGGAATGTTTTGCTCTGTCTTAGAAAACAAAGTCATTCTTGGCTGTTGGCTTAGCCTATTTTGTATGCATTTATTCAGTAACTTTATGTCCAGTCATTGTAGAAATTGAATAGTAAATTTATCATTTTGACAAGAAATTAATTTGGGTTGAAATATTTTTATGATATTTTGAATAAATCTTTAAATGTTCCATCAACATCTAATTTTCTTTTTTGCTAAACTATTGATATGGCTCATACAGTGCTTCCAGTCAGGATGTACAGTATAGTGCGGTATGGTATGGTGCCTACTGTATTACATCCAGTTGGTACTGTAGTTGCTGGGAAGCAGTGTAAGGGTTGGATGCCCCGATTTAATGTGCCTAATTTTGGAGAGGGACAGGTGGCTCTAAGAGGGACCGAGGGTCCTGGAGGGGCAGCCCAATATTCCACTATGCCTCTGATACCAACCACACAGCTTGGTATCCTGCATTAATTGACAGTAAGTAGCTTCTGACAGTAAATGTGGACCAAAGTGTATATTACAGAAATGTACAGTATAAACTGTCCTACCTTGTTAAAGATCCAGGTCATTATACAAAAACAATAACATACCCATATATAGTCACTGTATACCACTGTACAGTCACTAAATAATGTTACATACCATGAATATTATTTTCTTATAATAATGGAATAGTACCACTAGATAGAGATTACAAATGACTACGATGCATTTCTGTAATACTTCTATTGAGTGACACAATAATAGCCTTAAAAAAGTCACCAAATAATACTGTCACACAATCACTGAATATCTTCAAACAGCGACTCAATAATATCAGTAAACAGTAACCCCATACTACTACCTTAACATGCCCATTTTGGACTTAAAGGGGTATTCAAGGAAAAACCTTTATTTTTTTTTGTATATACAAACTGGCACCAGACAGTTAACCCCTTAACAACGGCAGACGTAAATGTATGTCCTGGTGAGCTGGGACTTAACGCACCAGGACGTACATTTACGTCCTATGTACAACCGCGAGCATTGGAGCGATGCTCGGGTCATGCGCGGCAGGTCCAGGCTGCTGAAAGCAGCCAGGGACCCGCCGGTAATGGTGGACATCCGCTATCGCGCGGATGTCTGCCATTAACCCCTCAGATGCTGTGATCAATACAGATCACGGCATCTGCAGCATAGCAGTCACTAAAATGGATGATCCGATGCCCGCAGCGCTGCCGCGGCCATCCAATCATCCAGAACGGCAGATGTAGGTCCCCTCACCTACTTCCGCTGCCTTCCACGCGTCTTCTGCTCTGGTCTGCGATCGAGCACGAAAACACTGATCAGTGCTATGTTCCATGCATAGCATTGAATAGTATTAGCATGATTCGAATGATTGCTGTAAATAGTCCCCCTATGGGTCTAAATATGTAAATATATAAAAGTAAAAAAAAAAAATTGAAAAACCCCTCCCCCAATAAAAATTTCCCATTTTCCCTATTTCACCCCCAAAAAGTGTAAAAAAAAAAAATACTTTATATACATATTTGGTATTGCCGCATGCGTAAATATCCAAACTAAAATGTTAATGATACCGTACGGTGAACAGCGTGAACGTAAAAAAAAAAGTCCAAAATAGCTGCTTTTTTTTATAACATTTTATTCAAAACTTTTTTATAAAAAATGTATTCAAAGATTTATATAAGCAAGTATGGTATCAATAAAAAGTACAGATCACGGCGCAAAAAAATTAGCTCTCATACCGCCTCTTATACGGAAAAATGAAAAAGTTATAGGTCTTCAAAATCCCCTATTTTAAAGGAACTAATTTGGTTAAAAAGTTTGAGATTTTTTTTAAGCACAACAGTAATAGAAAAGTATGATGTCATGGGTATAATTTTAATCGTGTTGACCCAAATAATAAAGCACACGTCATTTTTTACCATAAATTGTACGGCGTGAAAACGAAACCTTCCAAAATTTGCAAAATTGCAGTTTTCTTTTTAATTTCCCCACACAAATAGTATTTTTTGAGTTGCACCATACATTTTATGGTAAAGTGAGTGATGGCATTACAACGGACAACTGGTCGCACAAAAACAAGCCCTCATAATAGTCTGCGGAGAAAATATTAAAGATTTATGATTTTTTGAAGCCGAGGAGAAAAAAACTAAAAGGTAAAAATAAAATGGGCTGAGTCCTTAAGGGGTTAAATAGATTTTTAAATTACTTCTATTAAAAAATCTTAATCCTTCCAGTAGTTATCAGCTGCTGAAGTTGAGTTGTTCTTTTCTTCCTGACAACAGTGCTGACACCTCTGCTTGTCTCAGGAACTGTCTGAAGCATTAGAGGTTTGCTATGGGGGTTTGCTCCTACTCTGGACAGTTCCTGAGTAAGCAGAGCACTGTTTTCAGACAGAAAAGAACAACTCAACTTCAGCAGCTGAAAACTACTCGAAGGATTAAGGTTTTTTAATAGAAGTAATTTACAAATCTGTTTAACTTTCTGGAGCCAGTTTATATAACAAAAAAGTTTGGACCTGGCCAATTTTATTTTTGTATTTTTGTTTTTTCCTCCTCACCTTCTAAAAATCATAACTCTTCTTTTCAATTTTTTTTACTTGGTTTTGTTTACATTTTTTTACTTCTTTTATTTATTTTCTTTTAATACTGTTTATGTCCCCATAGGGGACTACTTATTGCAATCATTTGATTGCAAATACTGCTAATTTTGCTTTCCCTTGACCCCACCCATTAGCTCCTCCCGATTTATGAGGGTGCATGCGATATCAGGATGTTGGACAGGTGGGTGCTTCGGATGCCGGCAGCGAGCGAGCGGCGCCCCCATCAAGAGGGCGCTCTAGGAAGTGCCAGCCCTGCGTATAGACCATTCTCAGTTTGGTATCTGCAGTAATGACATTTACACACATGTTAGAACAAATATAAAGAATTAAAAACTCAAATACAACATAATAAAACATAAAAAGACAACAACATAAGACAAAATGATTAGTACAGTAAATTAGCCAATGTAAAATTGCAAGTACTTTAATGTTATCTTATAAAATGAATTACAGTCTGCCTTATAGTCTTATATTGTACCATGTGAAACAGCTAGATTATATACCATGTTTCTCAACAGCCTTAATGCCGATAAGCAAATTCACAAACCAGTAAGACCAGTTAACACAGTATATGGTGCAGTTTGCATCTAGATATATAGAAAATACATAATATAGAATCACACTCACACTCAGGATTCTCAAACTAAGCCTATAGTAATAAGGCATAAAGCCCTGTACATCATAGCCTAAAACAGTGTTTCATAACCAGGGTACCCCCAGCTATTGCAAAACTATGACTCCCAGTCGATAATACACATCCTTGGAAATAAAAACACAATCAACATGAAGGCTTTGCTTTGAGAAAAGAGTAAGGGTACCTTCTACCCCCTAGTTTGAGAGAGTCACATTTGGGGTACAAGGTACCCCTCCTCTTTTCTCTAAGTGAAGATAATCCTTGGGAATAAAAACATGAGCACCATGAAGGCTTTAGGAATCGAGAAAAAAGCAGTCCAAAAATACAGATCATGCGATCTTGCCAAGCCACCCTGCCAGGTCCTGTCAGGAAGTATTCAGAAAATTTGTCTCTCATCCGCATGACAGCTGCAGTTGATCATCTCGATGCCTACTGTTGTCCGGATAGCGATTATTTCACTTCTTCATGATCACTGGGGTGACGCTTCTTGGTTAGGATGTAGTTGTGTAGGTGAGAATAACAGCTGCCTTCACCACTTGATCCACTGTGGCTGGGGACAATTGGATCTGATGAGTAAAGATCCACAATCTGTTGTTTAAAATGGCAAAAGCACACTCTACAAAACGTCTGGCACGTGGCACTCTGTAGTTGTAGATTCTTTGGCGGTGGTTTAGTCCGCGGTTGGCGTATGGCTTCAGCAAGTTGACACACATCTGGAAGGCTTCATCACCAACAAAAACAAAAGGCATTGGAGGTCCATCAGTCCCAGGAAAGGGCATAGCTGCAGGAAGTCCCATCTCCCCAGAATATTTCCTCCTCCCCATGGCCGAGTTTTAGAACACCCGGGTGGTGTTGGTCCTTCCATATGACCCAATGTTCACAGCAATAAATTTGTTTTCAACATCCACAATTGCCATAAGGATGGTGGAAAAGTACTTCTTGTAGTTGAAAAACTCAGACCTGGTGTTGGACAGCTTCTGTATCTGGATGTGTTTGCCATTGGCTGCTCCAACAAAGTTGGGAAACTGTGACTTCCCAAAATGTATAGGCCATGACAAGCCATTGTTGAGCTGAAGGATGTGGAAGATGCTGCTCAAAAAGGTAATCCCACAGGGCCTTGCTGGTGTTCTGTACAATGCCTGAGATTGTTGTTATTCCAAGGTGAAACTGGAAATGGAGCGATGAGAAGCTCACTCCGGTGGCAAGGAAGCTGTAATAACAATACATCTCTTAAGTAATTTAAGCAAAACATTAGAGAAAGATGGAAAAAAGCAGGAATATGGCTACATACCTTAGGGTGACAAGAGGCGTACCTCTGGTGAGATGCTCCTACGCAGATGGGTGTCCTGGCATCGTATTCTGTCAGATACACGATGAAGAAGCTCATCAAAACAGGCGCCACCGACATCCGCAAATAGTTTGCAGACTTCGCAGGGTGCTGACAGAGCTCGACATCCAGTTGACTATGCACCGCACATGTCATGCGGTCCACGGTAATCAGGTGGATCCAGTAGCGACGGCGACTCCTTCTACTTTGGGCACGCATCAGCAAGACCTCGAACCTGTAAAGAATGCAGGCTGGGAACATGGTGTTAAGCGCAAGGGACAAAAGTAGAAAAAGATAATCCACAGCACTCTCCCTCTCAATGCTTGTATGCAGACTGGTGTTGTTTTTTTGTGTCAACCTTTTTTTACCTTGTCTTGTTGTAGGAGGCAGAGTTTTAGAAGTTGAAAGGAAGTGACACAGGTAGAAGGGATTACAAAGGGGTTAAAAAAGACATAAACAAAGGATTATAACAGTGCATGACGGATGAAATAACGGGTGATGGCACATGTCTGTTATTTTGACAGATGGCACATGTCTGTTATTTTGACAGGATGCCCGTTAAAATAACAGACATTGGTCATCCGTTCTCATCCGTTATGTTCATTTACTGCATCAATTTTTTCATGAGCTGTTTTTGCAGAATAACTGGTGTCAGAAGGCAGGGACATGACAGTAGTGTGAAAAGCCTAAGTCTGATAGAAAGGTATTAAACTGTCTAATCTTACTTGTTCTCCACGATATAGAACCCCACAATTAATAGATGGATGGCATCAAGTTTTTCACACTTAAAGGAGTACTATGGTGCTTTTTTTGAAAGCAGAAGAAGACAGGGACCGGAGAACGAGATATCAACATCGGGGAAACGGGGGGACATGGGCAGGTGAGTTAAAGTTTGTTTTATTTAATTTTGCAGCCCAGGCATGGAGGGTTAAAGGGGTACTCCGCCCCTAGACATCTTATCCCCTATCCAAATAGATCTCGAATTCCCAGGTCTACAGAAGATATGCAGTTGTTCTCTGATCTGGAACTTGAGAGCGTAGATTTCAAATTTGAGGGGGTGACTTGAAACCCAACGGCTTTTAATTGAAATTTGAGTGCGTTGATCGGTAGCTGAAGTTCTATATAGGACTTCAATTTGGCAATATGGTGTCTCAAAGTCCCGCACTGTTCCGGGTCTTTACAGCTTCCAACCCTTTGTCGCACTCTGCGCCTTTTTCCGCGCTGAACTTCCTCTCTTTGTTGGTCTCCGAAAAAATGGCCGAGGCGGGACCGAGGGCTTCGGTGGGCGGGGTCTCTGGATCACGTGCACAGGGAGTCCCCGCGCTAACTTCAGTACTTTCTTTCACAGCTTGTAGCTCCGCTGTACTGTTCACCTCCCCTCTTACTTTACATGCGCACTTCTTCCACACAGCACCGTGTGCGCAACCCCTTACTCCAGAGCATAAGTCACAGTACATGAATAAAGTTCATTTTCTGGGGGGGAGTACACTTTCACTAGTGGCGACTGTAGTAGGCACACACCCGAATCCTGTTCGTGCAACGCCGAAAAGGCTTTTTGGTAGTCCTTGGGGGGTGTATGGTAGTTGGGGTGTTGTTTCGGTAGATGAGGGGTTAAGGTTAACCCTATAGTTCGTGACGCCAGGCTGAGGGCTAGTATGCTGAGGTAATTCTCCAGCCTATCGCCACCCTTCCCAGTAACGATAGGTGCATGCATAAAATGACTGAAGGTCCACTGTTACGCCGAGCACTCCGGGTCCCTGCTCCTCCCCGAAGCGCTCGCAGCATTTCTCTCCCTGCAGCGCCCCGGTCAGACCCGCTGACCGGGAGCGCTGCACTGACATTGCCAGCGGGGATGCGATTCGCATAGCGGGACGCGCCCGCTCGCGAATCACATCCCAAGTCACTCACCTGTCCCGGTCCCCGGCTGTCATGCTCTGGCGCGCGTGGCTCCGTTCTCTAGGGCGCGCGTGCGCCAGCTCTCTGAGATTTAAAGCGCCAGTGCACCAATGATTGGTGCCTGGCCCAATCACCCTAATTAGTTTCCACCTGCTCCCTGGCTATATTACCTCACTTCCCCTGCACTTCCTTGCCGGATCTTGTTGCCTTAGTGCCTAGAGAAAGCTTCTTCTGTGTTTACCATTACTGTGTTCCTGACCTCCTGCTATTACCATTGACTACGAACCTTGCCGCCTGCCCCGACCTTCTGCTACGTCTGACCTTGCTCTTGTCTACTCCCTTGTACCGCGCCTATCTCAGCAGTCAGAGAGGTTGAGCATTTGCCAGTGGATACGACCTGGTTGCTACCGCCGCTGCAAGACCATCCCGCTTTGCGGCGGGCTCTGGTGAATACCAGTAGCAACTTAGAACCGGTCCACCGACACGGTCCACGCCAATCCCTCTCTGGCACAGAGGATCCACCTCCAGCCTGCCGAATCATGACATCCACAAGGTACTTGAACTTGAACTTGGATAACTTTACTTAAATGCTTGCGGTACAACCAATGAACAGTAACAGTCTCAGGAATACAGTCTCTATCTATTGCAATGACTGACAGTTGTTGTGGACCTTGACTTCTCATAAAGTCTCTGAATTAGGGAATATTGCGAAGATCCGTCCGGATTTAGGGTATAGATAAGGTCCGGTGATCTTGCAGAGTGTTTGGGGATTGACACACTCACAATTTAGCAGATATCAGGCCTTGCCGTAAGGCTCAGCCCGAAACTCACTGATGACAGCAGCGCAGATCCTTCTCCATCAACAGCCCACGAGGAAAGAAAGAGTGAGCAATGGCCGCCGCTCCCTTATATGGGCAGGGCCGCTTTTACTGGTCCAATCAACTGTCACTCACCGTTACAAGGAGTGATGGGAGATAAACGTCACAGAAACCTCCAAAGGTCCTCAAGCGCAAAACCATAGAGTTCCCCCGGTCACGTGATCTGCAGGTCCTGTTACGCTATGCCTAGGTAATTAACCATTTATATACACTTGTACAATCCTATATATATGCAAATCCTGAAGAATTATTAGATAACTAATACCTAGATGAGAGGTGATGAGGGGCGGGCTAGTTAAGAAGTACCCCGACGTCCTAGGTACTCTGACTATGGGGACTTATATACAAAGGTACCGGATAGGATGCGGTACTGGGATACCACAGTATGTCTTAGATGCTTCCAAATTATTTTACATCCCAGAATAAAACTTTACTAGTCAAATAAACACAAATTTTCTTTTCTTGTTTTCTTCACCGGGACCACATGTCAGTGTTAACGTTACATGGACCTGTAGAGTTTAACACAATAAATAAACAACTCACAATTTTATTTAATTTCATATTTTAAAAAAATAAATTTTAACCATTTTATCCTACATATGCCTTTATTAATTTTCTAAATAAACCAGATCACACGTGTAAAAAGGTCAAAAAAATAATAATGAGTAACAGGCTGCACTAAGTTTAGATGGTTAAAGAAAATGGAGGGGGTACACAAATCTGCTTCATTTAACTTTAAAGCTAAAACTTTCAACTTTTAAAGAAACCATCCTTCTGGCCTAAAGCTCCTTTCATAATCCAAATTAAGATTGATCAATTTGAGCCAGTTGTCTATTGAAGGAAGAAGGTGAGATAGCCAAGATCTAATAATAATCAAACAAGTCAGAAAAGGGACCCTAGACAAAAGCCTACAGAGAGTTCAGAGATCTTAAAGGGGTATTCCAGGCAAAAAATTTTATCCCCTATCCAAAGCATAGGGGATAAAATGTCTGATCGCGGGGGGCCTGCTGCTGGGACCTCCCTGCAGCACCCGCATTCCATGAGGGGACTGCGTCACTAGTTTCGGAACCTCCGGGTTTCCGGGACTTGTGACGTCACGCCACGCCCCCTCAATTCATGTCTATGGGAGGGGGTGTGGCAGCCGCCACGCCCCCTCCCATAGACATGAATTGAGGGGGCATGCCGTGACGTCCCCACTCCCGGAAACCCGGAGGTTTCCAAAACTAGAGACGCAGTCCCCGCATAGAATGCGGGTGCTGCAGGGAGATCGCGGGGGTCCCAGCAGCGGGCCCCCCGCGATCAGACATCGTATCCCCTATCCTTTGGACAGGGGATAAAATATTTTTGCCCAGAATACCCCTTTAATCTTTGAACAATCACCCAAAAATGCAGGTTTGGGGAGAGGGACGAGATCCAGACCACATTTTATGTAAATGACTAGCTGAGTACCCGGCGTTGCCCGGTTTTTACTTCATAATACTTGTTGGGGAGGAAAATAAATATCCCGTCCTCATATATTGTTGTCATATCCCGACCTCCTATCTCGTCATCATATCCCAACCTCCTATCCCGACCTCCTATCCCGACCTCCTATCCTGTCCTCCCATCCCGTCCTCCTATCCCGTCCTCCTATCTCGACCTCCTTTCCCATCCTCCTATCTCGACCTCCTATCCCGTCCTCCTATCCCGTTATCCCGTCCTCCTATCCTGTCCTCCTTTCCCGTCCTCCTATCCCGTCCTCCTATCCCGTCCATCTATCCCGTCCATCTATCCCGTCCTCCTATTCTCATTTCTCGTCCTCGTATTCCGATCTCCTATCCCGACCTCAATTCCCGGTCCTCCTATCGCGTCCTCCTATCCTGACCTCCTATCCCATCCTCCTATCCCAACCTCCTATCCCGTCCTCCTATCCCGACCTCCTATCCCGACCTCCTATGTCAACCTCCTATCCCGACCTGTAATATGTGTACCAGTTATTGAAATATCTCCAGCCGTACGGAAGTTATGTGGGAGCATACATTTCCCATTGATTTGCATGGGACTTTAAACAAAAACCCCGACCCTCACAAATGGGGGTAGTTAAGGGTTAAATTAACTATCCTATATTTTAAGTGGATATATAAGTAACATGTGACCAAGTATTATCGAAATATCTCCAGCCGTTTGGAAGTTATGCAGTAACATGCATTTCCCATTGACTTGTATAGGACTTTAAACATAAACCCCGCCCCTGGCAAATGGGGGAGGGTAAGGGTTAAATCACCTATCCTATGTTTGTTGTTGACATATGAGTAACATGTGTGCCAAGTTTCATGTTAATATCTTTAGCCGTTTGGACGTGATGCTGGAACATACACACAAATATACATACACACGTTGAGTTTTATATATATATAGATACTGTTAAATTTATTCCAAAATTTCGACATAACCGGACATCCCCAGATGATGTATGTGACATCTCGGAAATAATTTCCTCTAGAAAACCCCTTTAAACATTTGTGAAACATAAGTGATATCCTCAAATAGACTCAATGATTTATTTTTTAAATGTGCTAGAATTTTAGCATAAATGTGGCGTACGTCTTACATAACATACGCCACAATCATTGAGAGTTTTAGACAATTTAGTAGCAACAGACAAGGGACTTAGCCCCGGTAAAGGGGATGTAGGGTGCATTGCCATGACACTGTACGGCAAAAATGCTCTAGAATTCTGACATAACTAATAGTTGGTCTAATCATAGACTGGATAGTCTTAGAATGTGGCAGATTTTCAGACATCCTAATAAACTTACTGTAAATCCAGTGCATTTCTAGACTGTCTAGTCTAAGTTTACACCATCTAACTGACTAACACAAATAAATCAACAACTCACAGTTATCTGGCTGCCAGATTAAAAACCGTGGCATGCTGCAGATTTAAATCCAGCCACAAAACTGGATACAGGACAAAAAGGAGCCAACCGGAGTCACTAGCTTACTCTGGTCAGCATATTTAAATAAATGAGATTTGGAGCCAGATACGGCAATGGCCGGTTTTGAAATTTCCCAGTCGGATGCAGCAGCCAGATCTCAGAAACGTGGTGTGAATGTATTCTAACAAAGCTTGGTGTTCATGAACAGACAAAGGGTGAGTACTACTCTTAACACTATGCCTAACAGATCTTCCTTATCTGCACCCTCCTATCATTCACCATCTAGCCCTCTCAACAATCCTTATTGTCACGATTCGGCAGGCTGGAAGTGGATCCTCTGTGTCAGAGAGGGTTTGGCGTGGACCGTGTCGGTGGACCGGTTCTAAGTAGCTACTGGTTTTCACCAGAGCCCGCCGCAAAGCGGGATGGTCTTGCAGCGGCAGTAGCAACCAGGTCGTATTCACCGGCAACGGCTCAACCTCTCTGACTGCTGAGATAGGCATGGTACAAGGGATAAGGCAAGAGCAAGGTCGGACGTAGCAGAAGGTCAGGGCAGGCAGCAAGGATCGTAGTCAGGGGCAAGGGCAGGAGGTCTGGAACACAGGCTAGGAACACTCAAGGAAAGGCTTTCTCTGGCACAAGGGCAACAAGATCCGGCGAGGGAGTGCAGGAGAAGTGAGGTATAAGTAGGGAGTGCACAGGTGGAAACTAATCAAGGTGATTGGGCCAGGCACCATCATTGGTGCACTGGCCCTTTAAATTGCAGAGACCCGGCGCGCGCGCGCCCTAAGGAGCGGGGCCACGCGCACAGGGACAACACAGACGGGGAACGGGTCAGGTACGGGGACCGAGATGCGCATCGCGAGCGGGCGCGTCCCGCATCGCGAATCGCATCCCGGCTGGGAGCAATATCGCAGCGCACCCGGTCAGCAGGTCTGACCGGAGCGCTGCGAATTAAAGAACGCTGCGAGCGCTTCGGGGAGGAGCGGAGACCCGGAGCGCTCAGCGTAACAGTACCCCCCCCTTGGGTCTCCCCCTCTTCTTGGAGCCTGAGAACCTGAGGATAAGACTTTTGTCCAGGATGTTGTCCTCAGGTTCCCAAGATCTCTCCTCTGAGCACTCAACTACAAAGGGTCCAAGATAACGTGGTCCCAGATTAAAACTGGGGACACGGAAGCGGATATACTTGGTGGAGAGCCACACAAAAACAGGAGGAGTTCTTCTTTTTTCTTCGGCAAGCTTCTTCACCCGGGATGAGGCTAGTATGAGGGATTTTAAAGTCTTTTTCCAGATGGTGGCGAAGCCCCGGGAGACCACATCAACAGCGGGCACACAAGAAGGCGTGGGGGTGGGGAGGGAGGGAAGAGGGTCAAGCTTGGCACGGGGCAGAGTATTAACAGGACGGGGGCTGTGAGGAGGAGACACAGCATAGTCCAGATAGGCCTTGGGGAGACCAGGTAAAGGGGGAGACACAGAGGTTTGACTGACGGGACTGGGAGCAGACGTGAGGCATTTTCTGTGGCAAGAAGCACCCCAGCTCATGATCTCCCCGGTGGTCCAGACAAGGGTAGAGGAGTGGCGTTGGAGCCATGGCAGACAGAGGAGGACTTCAGAGGAGCATTTGGGCAAAACAAAAAGTTCCATGCTCAAGAGCAGGGGTTCTGTGCGGTAACGCACAGTGCAGTATAGAAGTAAATCTTCTTTCTTTCTGCGGCGAGTCCTCTCTTCAGGGGTCAGGCGAGACCGATCCACTTGCATAGCCTCCTCGGCGGGAGGCACAGGGGTGGATTGCAAAGGATACTGTGAGAGAGGTGCTCCGAGCGGTGTGGCACATGGCAGGGCCTTCCCAGGCAGGAGACCACGGCAGAGTCTAGAGTCCCCATGAAATTTGTCCGGCAGGGACAAGCAGGGGTTAGGAGCGGCCGGTCGCTGCGGAGGAGTTGCAGGAGCCGGCGGAGGAGATGGTTGTTGCTGTTGCAGCTGCTGTGTCTGTGACTGAAGTTGCTGTATCTGCGGCAGCAGCTGCTGTATCTGTGACTGAAGTTGCTGTGTCACGGTGGTCAAGTATGCCAGCTGGTGATTTCGTTGGGAGATCATTAGGGATTGCTGGGCAATCACCGTGGAAATGTCGGCAAGACTTGACAGCGTCACCTCAGCGGAATCCATGGCCGGATCTACTGTCACAATTCGGCAGGCTGGAGGTGGATCCTCTGTGTCAGAGAGGGTTTGGCGTGGACCGTGTCGGTGGACCGGTTCTAAGTAGCTACTGGTTTTCACCAGAGCCCGCCGCAAAGCGGGATGGTCTTGCAGCGGCGGTAGCAACCAGGTCATATCCACCGGCAACGGCTCAACCTCTCTGACTGCTGAGATAGGCATGGTACAAGGGATAAGGCAAGAGCAAGGTCGGACGTAGCAGAAGGTCAGGGCAGGCAGCAAGGATCGTAGTCAGGGGCAACGGCAGGAGGTCTGGAACACAGGCTAGGAACACTCAAGGAAAGGCTTTCTCTGGCACAAGGGCAACAAGATCCGGCGAGGGAGTGCAGGGGAAGTGAGGTATAAGTAGGGAGTGCACAGGTGGAAACTAATCAAGGTGATTGGGCCAGGCACCATCATTGGTGCACTGGCCCTTTAAATTGCAGAGACCCGGAGCGCGCGCGCCCTAAGGAGCGGGGCCACGCGCACAGGGACAACACAGACGGGGAACGGGTCAGGTACGGGGACCGAGATGCGCATCGCGAGCGGGCGCGTTCCGCATCGCGAATCGCATCCCGGCTGGGAGCAATATCGCAGCGCACCCGGTCAGCAGGTCTGACCGGAGCGCTGCGAATTAAAGAACGCTGCGAGCGCTTCGGGGAGGAGCGGAGACCCGGAGCGCTCAGCGTAACACTTATCCTAATCCTCCATATCCCATACAGTCATTCCCTGACACAGTAGTAGCCTTCCCTGAATCTCACCACCCCCAGTAGACTCCTTTGGCACAGTCTCTTGGCGTCAAAAGAAAGCTTTGTCTCATGACCAGAAGGTAGACCATACAATTGGATCCCAGGAACGGCAGTGGATCTGTTAAGCTGAGCTCTGGTTGTCTTCTTGACTCATCCACCTCCGTGATCCTGCTGTGGTGGTCCAATGAGTCTCTGTAGCCGGGACCCACAATTGATGAAGCGAGCGCAACTTCTGCGCTTGCTTCATTGTCCAGATGTCTCTCGGAACGTACATGTAGATCCTGTTACGCCAAGGGATTAAAAGATTTCCTGTGTCCTCTAGAGGTTAAAGAGAGAAAAACTGGAGATGTCTTCTCTGCTTAGAGTCAGTATTTCTTTTCTGTGACTGACGGGTCTCCCTAGCATATCCTGATTCCGTAGAGAAAGCAGCAGCAGCAGTATACAGATAGAGCTGGAAGGGAAGTGTCACATAAATGATTGTGGCATTCTGTAGTTCACAGTAAGTCTGCTGACCCAGAACAGTATTCTGACACATTAATTACTGCGAAATTCTGTGAATCAGGCTGGTGATCATATGACCCACTTACAGAAGTGAAACACATGGAATCATCTGTGCTGGGATTAAACAGATGATACTGTAGGATAAGTGATAATGAGTATACATGCTATGGGGGGGGGGTAAAAATTCTCCTATACAGGAGAAGTGTCATGCAAAAACATTTATCCCCTATCCAAGCGTAAGGGGTTAAGTGGTGTCTGACCACTGCTAGGACCCCATGCGATCTCCTGCAAGGGCCCCTGGCTCTCCCCTTAAACTGAGCATGTTGACCCCGCACAAAGCAGTGGAGGGGGTTGGTATGGGGTTTACAGTTTTCCTGGCTTAACAAGCTCTGGTAAAGTGAAAGCTGAGCTGTGATTATTATTATTATTTTTTTTTTTAACTAAGCTTAAAGATTGTCCAGGAATCAAAAACAGGCCTTTTTTCTTTCAAATGCCTCTCCCTGTCTGTCTCCAGGTTGTGTGTGGTATTACAACTTGGCTCCATTCACTTCAATGGAACTGAGCAGCAGAACCACATCCCACCTGGAGACAGACAGGGAGAGGTTTTTAAAAGAAAAAGGCCTAATTTTTTATTCCTGGACAACCCCATTAAGAGGAAAAGAATATAAATGTGCTGTATTATGAATGTTTGTAAAAAATAAACCCACAAGTCAGACGCTGGGTGACTGAATGTTCTATGCAATATTATTATTAGTCAGGGCAGACAACGGGGAAAGGAAAATTCTTCTTAGTGAAATGTGGAGTTTTGCATTTGTTGTTCCAGACGTCGCTGCCAGAAGAGTTTTGCATCTGGAAATATAAACCACAACTAACAAATAGAAAATCATCTCTACATCTACTCCGTGTGTTTGATAACATAGGTTATGTAGCTGCTAAGAGATCTCTGGCACATGTGGGATTTAGTCCTCTCTGTAAGGAAAAGTTTCAATAAAACTTATTTCTGGCATTTATTTATACATGAAAAAATGTCAGAAAAACTGTTTTTTTTTCATGTGTTTGGAAGCAGCCTTTTTCGATCACGTGGCAGTCTGTTACTACCGTAGTGTATGACTCCATGGGTCGGATGCAATGCGCCCAGCCCAGGAAGTGTAAGGAAGTTAGTGATGCATGGCATCACTACTTACCTCCACCAGCGGTATAATATAAAGTGATGCATAAAGCAGTGCTGTATACTATTCTTGCTTCTAGTGAAGCTTAGTCATGCCTGTTGAAGCCATCTTGTAGATGGTGAAGCTTAGCGTTAGCCTCCAAAACAGCCAACGCCAACCCCCAATTATTACCCTGGTACCCACCACAACAGGGGTACCGGGAAGAGCCAATACCAACTTAGAGACAATACAGGAGTCAAAAATTGTAATAATAATAGTGATGTTTTTGTGGAAAAAAAAAAAGTTAATAAATAGTATTGAAACAGAAAAATTGTAGTCCTGTTCTAGGTGGTATTAAGCTGCTGTTATTTAGGTACGGGAGGAGCCGTAACAATGGTCCTCGCCCACCCTGGTAAGGTCAGTCTGTTGATGCTTGGTTCGCTGAGAATAAAAAAAAAAGGGAAACCACATATGTTTTTTTCCAATAATAAATACATTAAAAATGTATGGCTGTATAATGTATACACTCCAAAGGAGTTTACTAGTGCTGCCAGCAGCGCTAGTTAACACTTTCCTTGCTGAGCCTGTGCATAGCACTCAATCCAGCAAGGGATTACAGTAAAGCACTGATCTATATGTATCACAACTTTACTGTATGTTGACAAGAGTCAAGTTGTAATGTATGGCAGCGCAACTTAACTCTTTCATCACTTAGTCAGCCAATAGTGCACAGCATAGCAAGACATTACAGTAATGCAGCAATCTATGCCAAGCTATACAGTTTGCAGCTTTAGAGTAAGGCCACACATGTCCTATTTTGCCATATTTTCTGCAGCTGATTTTGCTACCCACAGAAAAATATGGCACATGTGCCATTACCCTTACTCCATATTCTTTCTCGGCATGAAATTTATGATGTATAGCCTGAGCTGTACCTCGAGCTGTATAACTGCAGGAACAGCTAGTCCTGCTGGTAGCAGGGATATAATACAGGGCTGCACTATGCAGAGCTGTATACTGTACAGCCGGAGGAGGTAAGTACTGATGTTATGCATTACAAATAACCTCCGTAGATGCTACTATTTTAGAGTTTTTTGTATGTTTTGTTTTTTGTTTAGTTTTGCTTTTTTGGAGGGGGGATAGGGGGCAAAAAAAAAAACACCATAATCTCAGTTTTGGGAGACTTCCAAAAGCAGGGAAAAACACCAATACAAAAAAATGCTGAGTGGGTTTGGTGTTTTATAATTCCCTCTTGACTCCTTGCAAATATCTGGTTGCGAAAAATGCTGTGTGGTAGTTGCGTAATGTTGTGGGGTGTTGTTATCCCCCCCCCCCCAAAAAAAAAAATAACGATAAAAAATAAATGAAATACATTCATCGGAAATACTAGATATACAAATTTCTAGTATAAAGAAACTAAATAGAATTAAAATAATTAAAGTAAAACAGATTTGTCGCATAAGAGGGTAAAAACTGGTCTTTTATGTTAATGGACTCCACTTTACATGGTGACCTACAACCATCCCGAGGATATCCATGTTTACTATTGTCTAGTGTAAGACAAGTGGTTGCATAGAAATAATTATATATGTTCTATTATGCAAATATTATCATTAAAGGGATGCTCTGCTATTGTATAACTCATCCCTTCTTCAGAATAGGGGATAAGTGTCTTATTGTGGGGAGGGTGTGGTCCGATTTCTGGGAGCACCCGTCTCTCCTTTGTATGGAGCAGCGTGTTGGTATGTGCTAATTGCATTTTCTATGGGAGTGCAGGAGATTTCTGAGTTGCACTCTTGTGTCTCTGGCACTCCCATATACAGTGCATGGAGTGCATGCCAACACAAACGCTCTACAAAGGGAGAGATGGGGCCCTGTTCTGAAGCTTGCGGAGGTCCTAGAGGTTGGATGCCTTGTCTCTTTGTATAGTAGAGTACCCATTTTACAAAATGAAGAACTTTTTGCTTGGAAGTGGAGATTGTTGTTTCCAAGACTTGACTTTAAAGGGGTACTCCGGTGCTCGGAGCCAGAGGCCGTGATCATTACATCACACCACGCCCCCTCCATTCATGTCTATGGGAGGAGGCGTGTTGGGCAACACGCCCCCTCCCATAGACATGAATGGAGGGGGCGTGGTGTAACGTCATGTGGGGCGTGGCCGTGATTTCACGACCACTGCCACATGAACCCAGCATTTGTTTTGAATGCTGGGTGCTGCGGGAGATCATAGGGGTCCCCAGCGGCGGGACCTCTGCAATCAGGCATCTTATCCCCTATCCTTTTGAGAGAGAATAAGATGTCTTAGGGCGGAGTACCCCTTTAAGTGTGCAGCATGTCTCAGCTCCCTGTCCCCGCTGCAGACTCCAGACTTCCTCTTCTGTACTGTCATAGGCATCCCTGATTACAGTCTTCCACCAATACCTGTCAGACACTGCATATAAAGCTCTGCTCCACCCTTTCCCTGGTATCTGTACAACATTGTAGTTTACTACAGCAAAGGTGTTTGTCTGCATTGTTCCGGTGTTCCAGTGTACTTGACTCAAGCCTGTTTCCTGACTCGGCCCTCCTGTGTATGACCTGGACTGTCTTCTTCACTCTTGTATACTGAGCTAGCTAACACCACCCTATTTCTAATATTCAGGCACTCTATAGTAAAAGGGTCTGCTCCCCAGGACTGGTGCATAGCTAATGTGGTGCCAATATTCAAAAAGGGGCAAATGCTGTAGATACTGATTTTTCAAAAGCATTTGGTGTGGTGCCACATAAAAGATTGGCACATATAATAAGAATGCTTGGGCTAGGGCAGAATGCGTGTAAGTGGCAGTGGCGTAGCTAAAGAGGTCGCAAAGATCTCAGTAGCCAACGTGTTCCTATTATCTATCTATCTATCTATCTACCTATCTATCTTTCTCATATCTATCTAGCTATCTATATATCTATCTATCTCATATGCATCTATCTATCTAATATCTATCTCATATATTTCTATCTATTTATCTATCTATCTCAGATCTATCTATCTATCTATCTAATATCTATCTATCTCATATCTATCTATCTATCTATCTATCTATCTCATATCTATCCATCTATCTATCTTTCTATTTATCTATCTCATATCTTTCTATCTATTTATCTATCTGTCTATTTCATATCTTGTGTTGAGCAAGATGTGTCTGGCGACCCCGTCCTGCGGGAAAACCACAGCTTGTTGAACTTCCAAACATTGGCAGGTTTGGTTTGCGCAAATCTGGCAATACAGTCAGTAAAGGAGTGATCTGTATAGATCGCTCCTTTACTGTAACCCCTTGCTGGGCTGAGCGCTATGTGCTGGCCCAGCAAGTAAGGAGTTACTGAGCAGTGCTTGTTAACTCTTGGGGGCATATAGAGTATACAGCCATCTTGGCTGTATACTGTAAACAGTAGATCCATTTCCACCATGGTAACAGGCTGTCGTTATTTTGGCTGGGGAGGGCCAGTAACAATGATCCTCGCCCACCCCTGGTAACGTCAGGATGTTGCTGCTTGGTTGGGATCTGGCGAGAATGAAAATACAGGGAACCCTAGGCATTTCTATTACCAGGGTGGGCGAAGACCAGTGATACTGACCCTCCAAAGCCTAAATAATGCCAGCCTGTTACCAACTAGGCCTAAGAGCACCATTTTTGATGCTCTGGGCCTGTTGGTACCAGCAGTTTTCGGTATCCCTGTTGTTTTGGGTACCAGAGTACTAATTTAGGGTTAGTACCAGCTGTTATTGGAGCTATCGCTAAGCTCTGGCTCAGAAATGGATTCCTTCTATGAGATGGCTTTCACTACTAAGCTTGTAAAGTAAGTTTTTTTTAAAAAGCAACACATAAAAAAAACTTTTCTTGTAAGAAACACTCCCCCACAGCCTACAGTAACCACTTTTTTTTGTATAAAAAAGTAGTCCAAAATCCGATGTAGTCCACCCCATACACGTATCTGAAATGAGAAGAAAAGAAAAACACAAAAAATGGGTTAGTAAATTTAGGGCGTTCTCCCCTGGGAAGAATTCCTATGGATCTATTCTTTACACCCCTGTAAAAAAAAAATACAGGTGCTGCATGGTAAAGGGGGCTGATTGGGACAACTACAGTGCGATTGCGGGGGTCAGGTCAGCTAAGATGGTGGCTGGAGATTTATTACCCTCCTTTATGCTGTACAATTGTTGTTATACAAATTTTTGGGTGCTGTCATATAATTTGTGGTAAAATTAGGGATGTCATTAGAAAGTACAATTGATCCCATAAGCCCTCCTATTGCCCTGTGGCTGTTAAAGCTGAGGAGAAGAAAATGAAAAATCTCTGCATCTTGAAGGGGTTAATTATGACTTGAGTGTCTGTGAGGAGCTCATGTTCAAGTTACGCCTAAGGCCTCAAAAATGTCTAGAGTTGCCTCTGGGAGCTCATGTTATATTTTGTTAACTTGTTTACTATAAAGAGATCTGTTTATTTCATGTAAGTTTACTTTTTTCTATATTTTCTTTATTTATTAAAATATTTATTGTTTTTGTGGCATTTCTTTCCAAAATAAATGTGATTCTTTCATCATAATAACCACATTACATTTTTTTTTTGCCACTTTTTTCCTAAAATGCCACAATTTTATGAAAAACACTTGGGGGGGATTCAGCAAAATATGTGCAGAGGAAAATGTTGCCCATAGCAACCAATCAGATCTCTTCTTTAATAAAATAAAAAAAGAAGTGATCTGCTTGGTTGCTATAGGCAACTGATCCACTTTTCCTCTGCACAAGTTTTGATAAATCTCCCCCACCATACCCGAAGCATGCTGCAATTTTGAAAAAAAAAACTAGCCCTGAGCACTTTTCTCTCACAAATCATGTTGGGTTAACAATAGTAAATCAGGGCCAATGTATCTGTGTGTGTGTGTGTGTGTGTGTATGTATGTATGTATCTGTGTGTGTGTGTGTGTATATATATGTATGTATGTATGTGTGTGTGTGTATGTATGTATGTATGTATGTATCTATCTGTGTGTGTGTGTATGTATCTGTGTGTGTATGTGTGTGTGTGTGTGTGTGTGTGTGTGTGTGTGTGTGTGTATCTGTGTGTGTGTGTGTGTATGTATGTATGTATGTATGTATGTATCTATCTGTGTGTGTGTGTGTGTGTATGTATGTGTGTGTGTGTATGTATGTATGTATGTATCTGTGTGTGTGTGTGTGTGTGTGTGTGTATGTATCTGTGTGTGTGTGTGTGTGTATGTATGTGTGTGTGTGTGTATGTATGTATGTATGTATCTGTGTGTGTGTGTGTGTGTGTGTGTATGTTTCAGCATCACCTCCAAGCCACTAAAGATGTTAACATGAAACTTGGTCTCATGTTACTTATAAGTCAACTACAAACATAGGATAGGTAAATAAACCCTTATCCACCACCATTTTTAAGGTTTGGGGTTTTGGTTTAAAGTCCCATATAAGCCTATGGGAAATATATGTTACTGCATAACGTCCAAATAGCTGGAGATATTTTGATCTCCTGCTGCATGCATCAGTCCAGCTTGCAAGCCACACCCCACCACATGCCAACCGCCATCTATCAAATACATGCCCACCCTTTAAGCCACACACCTTTTATTTTCTACACTTTTTATGCATCGGTCTGGCTTGCAAATTACACCCGCTCCCACAAAGCCACGCCTCTTCTATTGTCAGCTTACAATATCTTCATCACAACTTAGCCCCACCTGAGGATGGGATATGAAGATTAGATATGAGGACGGGATGAAGGGACAAAATATGAGAACAGGATATGTGGTTGGGATATGAGGTATGGAAATAAGGACGGGATATGAGGACAATATATGAGGGCAGGATATGAGGTCAAAAGGTTGCTATTTTGTTGCTTTTCCTAACCAACAAGGATTAGGAAGGAAAAACTGGGCAACTGGTACTCAGCTAGTGTATAAATATATCAGGGGGCCGTACAGAGATCTCTCCCATGATCTATTTAAACTCAGGACTGTATCAATAACAAGGGGGCATCCTCTATGTCTAGAGGAAAAAAGGTTTGTACACCAGCACAGACGGGGGTTCTTTACTGTAAGAGCAGTGAGACTGTGGAACTCTCTGCGAGAGGAAGTGGTCATGGTGAACTCTGTAAGATATCAGGGGGGACCCAGAGACATTTCTGGAGAGTAATAACATTACAGGTTATGTATACTAGATTTACAGGGACAGAACGTTGATCCAGGGATTTATTCTGATTTGAAGTCAGAAATGATTTTTTTCCCACTAGTATGGTGCAATTTGGCATCAGCCTCATAAGTATGGTTTTTTCCTTCCTCTGGATCATCTCAGTAGGGACACAATAGGGATATAGCTTGAACTTGATGAACTTGATGAACTATGTAATTATAATACCTGGCTGTTTCTGAGCTACTTAGCTCTGTTATATCAGACTATGCCATTACTATCTACAACGTCAGCTCGCTCCTCCTGCCTGTGTCCCCGATGCTTTGCACTGTGGCATCCTGGCCAGCTGTCACTTAATCATGACCATTCTTTCGGTAGTGACCTAATATCTTCCCTGCAGTTGAAGTCCAACTTTTGCTTCCTGGACTCCGCTCCCAAGTTTGTCTCAAAGCCAAAAAGGTAAGAGATAACAATGAGGCATTACAAAAAAAGTCTGCAAGAGTGGATTAAATGCTTTTTCATTTTGTCATTTAAAATCAAGGGGATTTTAGGTCTGGGATGAAGTTTCATTATCTGTTCTTCTAAACAATATGCAATTCAGTTCAGATTTAAAGTTAACGTACTCCTTTCCCTAGATGGTTATTGAAATGTGTTTGTTAGTTGACTTATTTCTGCACACATAAGTACCAAATATGTTTATTATTTAAATTTGTTTATTTTTTTGTATGTTTGATTTCTTATGAGAAACAAAAATATTTTTTATGTTACACTTTATAACTCTTCATAGGGAGCTATTAAATAATCACACTGTATAATGCTATGCAATAGGCAACATATTATACAGTGTGATACTGATACAGCCTGGCTAAGCCAGGAGGCATCATTGGATTGGTGATACAGTAGCCATTCGTGGCCATTTTAGTTCAACAGACCCTTGCAAACGTGTTGCGGGGGTCAGATGAGCACCCTGAGCTAACCAGCATGTTTCATTCATACCTTTTAAATGTTGTGATCGACATTTATCATGGCATCGAAGGGTCTAATGATGGGCAGCATGGGAATCGCGGCTCCCTGTCATTAGCGGTGGGTGTCCAGTTAAAATTACTCACCGTCTATGAAGTAAGTGTAGCTCCTGTAAGTGTAGTGCGTCAAAAGGAACTGTGACCAATTTTTAAACATCCATCCAAAACAACATTGCTACCCAGTGTTGTAAAGGAGTATATATTGTCTGGTTGTGCACAGTTGATTTCAGCAAAGTTAGCCCCTGTTTTGCAAGTTATCTTACTGTTTACACAATTATGGGTACACCCCCAGGCATCTCATCTATGTGTACTTCCAGGTCAAGGACTTCCTTATACAGCTATTATAAAAGTTTCAAGGGTCCACAGGGAGACACACAGGGTTGTCCAGACTTAAAACCATACTATAACTGCTCCTAGGGATCCCCGCGATCTCAGCTGTGGCACCCGTGCAACGAGTGAACTTCAGAGGGGTGGAGGCTTGTGACGTCTTGACCACGCCCCACTCATGATGTCATAGCCACACCCCCTTAATGCAAGTCTATGGGAGGGGGCGTGCTGACTATAGAGGGCCATGCCCCCTCCCATAGACTTGCATTGAGGGGGCATGGTCGTGAGGTCACTAGCCTACGTCGCTGCACCCAACACTCTAAATGAATGTCAGGTGCAGCAGGGAGATCACGGGTGTCCCCAGCGGTGGGCTCCCTGTGATCAGACATGTTATCCCCTATCCATTGTATAGGCAATAATCTGTCTGGGGGTGGGGTACCCCTTTAATAACCCTTACGTACATTTATTTTACAGGAATTTATTACAGGTGTACAGTAATAAAGTAGTAGTAGAAGTAGTAGCAGTGTGCTTGAAGCTGATTCCTTCTAAAAAATGTATTGACATAAGAAACTCTATCTGGTAACTCAGTGCTAATTTATTATTATCACACATATATTACATTAAAAAAATCACAAAGATATAGTGCAACAGGGAAAATTCAACAACGTTCGGAATTTATTTGGGCTGTAGACAACTTATTTATCCATAGTAGTTTATTAAATATTTAGCTTAGTTTTTCTTCTACCGTCATCTTCTTTTTTCACACATACTTTAGTGCGGTCTCAGTCACTGTGAAGTTCTATCAGACAAGCAGCCCGATGAGTCTGTTTCCACCTTTTATCTCTCCTGACCTGAATAAGTCTTGAAGGGGACACTGGTTGAGTGAGTCTTTCCTCAAAAAAAGAACAGCGAGCGGGGTCCTGTGGTGGATGGGAGGAGGTGAGTAGACTAAAGCCAAGGTCTCTGATGAAGTAGGAGATGGGAAAATAGATAATAGAGCTACAACAGCAGACAATCTGTATCTAGTTGTAAAAAAAAAAACTACTCCGTAAAACATGGGAGAGGGACAAAGCATTGTTTGGAGTATCTAACAGTTCAGCAAGTACACGGTTTAACAAAACGTTCATCAAGAGAAAAAGAAAGACACCATGGATCCTTTCTGATATTTCCATCAAAGTTCATTTTCTGTAAAGTAACTGAGCTGTAACCAGACAAAACTCCATAAAGAAGCATTGACGCTGATAACTTTCGTTATATTGAAAATAGGACATATTAATAAAGGATAGTAAGTCTTAAAAATAATAATAATAATAATAGTAATAATAATAATAGTATATGTTTTCCAAGAATAAATAATTGATAAGCTTAAAACAGTGAAACACAAGGAGACTTGAAATATGAACCAATAGCAAATTCATATACTAATTATATATTAAAATAAAATAAAATACAACAATTGTACAAATAGGTTTAGCGACAAGGTTGTAATTACCATAGTCTAAGACCATGCCCTTATAGAAATGACTATTAAAAATTCTTATTTGCAAATAAGCACAACGTTCTATTACAGATAAGTAGTGGTGTGGTGATGTTAAGCTGCATCGGTTTGGGGTCTGACTTTAATGCTAAGGGGTCCTCTCAGCAATGTTGTAAACCCATGTTAAAAGGGAACCTGTCATCACTTTCATGCTGCCTAAACCGCAAGTCACCGTTGACGTCTGCCTGCCTGCCCAACCGGCATTGACTGATCTCTCCCTATATCCTGTTATCCCAAGTTACAAAGTTACCTGGCTGATCGGTAAGGATCCAACCACTCAAGAGCAGAGTACACATGTCCCGTGAAGAAATTAAACAGTGAACTTGGTAATCTTCGTAATCCCCACAGGGAAAAAATGGAGCCACTCCGTTCTTTTCAGAAACAATTGTCCTATGTTCTTATGATTGGTGAGGGTCCCAGAGGTCAAACTCTCACTGTTTAGCTAATTGTCCCCTAGCCACAAGATAGGGGACAACTGTGGATCTTAGGCTATATGCATTGTAAATACTAGACACATTTAAAATTAGCATATTCATGCTCCATTTGCACACACATCCTAATATTTATTAAAGTGGGTCCCAGAAATCAGGTGCACGGAGCGAAATTCGCTCCATGCCGATGACTGGCGATGCTGGGCAGAGGCTTGAAATGTCACAGTTATGCCCCGCTTGTGATGTCTCGACTACGCCCCCTCAATGGAAGTCTATGGGAGGGGGCCTGACAGCCGTCACACCCCCTCCCATAGACTTGCATTAAGGGGGCATGACCGTAACATCACGAGCCTCCAAAGCTGAACCTGACGCTCTAAACGAACACCGTGTGCAGCAGGAAGATAATGGGGTCCCCAATGGCGGTAGCCTAGTGATCAGACATCTTATCCCCTATCCAAATGATAGGGGATAGGATGTGTAGGGCTGGAGTACCCCTTTAAGGAATTCTGACCACACCGTCTCCTGAATTAGAACCTCCTCCCAGTAACTTACAGTGGACTATGCCATGATACAGCACAGTGAAAGATTGTCTAAGATAACTTGTTCTGTAAATCAAAAATATGGAGTGAAGGATTGGGGACCCATTTAGTATTACATGGACCCATAAAATATTAAGCATGAAACCATAAAAAAGGACAATAAGGTTACTAGCAACATTGAGAACATAACATGTAAAACAAAAGGCCATAGAGTTTATAACCATATAATAGGCATCCAGATGGAAATTCAAATTATCATTGGCTCTCATGTTGTTTACATGAAGACATAGAGAAAAGATGAGAAAGGTCAATGAAGGGAAGTAGATACCACACGGGATTAGGTTCACCAGCAGAAACATTATGAGGTGCAGTCTAATCTGAGACGTATCAGAGAGGTTTGTTCCATTTCTGGCTCCAACATGGGGGGCTACAATGAACAGATGCATCAAGGTGTAACCAATGGACATCACCAATATGAGGACAATCAATGGAATCACACTATGTGATATGAACCGCTTCATGTGTAAAAATATTTTATGACTGAAGGGTGCGACCTTCAGACAGAAGGTGACAGCAAACAGAGTAGAGAACCAGATACCAGCATAAGTGAAAAAAATAAACAAATTGCTAATCACGGAATGTATTATGACACCCTGGTCCAGGTAGCCATGCTGGTAAACTGAGAGTAACCAGTCCAGTAATGAAAAAATCTGGAGTAACATCCGTGAGATCACGAGAGAAATCATAGTTTGGTCGATTGGAATCACTGGTTTTCTGAGAAGCCATTGAACGATGATTGCGAGTGCAATGTATGAATGTATTAGTAATCCCCCGATAAATAGGACGATTATTACTCCAGTCCCAAGAGCCATCTTTGGGGGGGAACAGGTTCAATAATACGAATTCATCGAATGGTCACTTAATATTATTTTCATGGTGCTGGAACAAATGCAAAGTAGAATGCAAACTGGAGCAGTTTGAGTAAACAAATAATGAACCAGTGATTTTATTTATAGAAAACATCTATACCAAAGTCTCTGATGAGTTAACCCATAATGTGTATGTTCCCATTATTTCTTTTAGATTATAGGTAGGGATGAGCAATTTGAATCCGCTGAATCCGTATTCGTTACAAATTTCAGGCAAAATTTGCTTTGCAACGAATGTGAATATACCCACTATTCGATCGCACAAATCACTTCATTAAACTCCATTTAGTGGGGTCCAGGCTGCAGGGCATCTAAGATGAGGGCTCCACATGTCAGGTCATGGGGCAAAGAATCCTGGGAAGGCGGGAACAAGGGTAGGCGGGATGACCCTGAATCATGTGCAGCCTGCAGCCTATCAGCAGCCAGTCACCCCTGTGATGTCACAGCTCTATATAATCGTCAGCCATCTTGCAGGCCTCACATAAGCATTCTATTGCAGAGAGAGAGGGACAGAGAGCAGTGTGTGTTTCACAGAAAAGCATTTTTACAGTAGCGATTCACCTCAAGCCCAAATCTAGCCTAGAAGCATTGAAAGGGAAGGGAAAGAGATTGAGAGAGATAGTGCAATTTTGGGTGAAGTACACAGCAACTGTGTGCTGCCGCACTAGTGTGTACAACAAATGAAAAGCTAATAGTAGCCAGCCAGTTAGGGTGAGCAGAGCACTAAAAGCCATAATCACCTGCTCTTAGTGCCTAATAGTGGTTAAGTAGCGGAGCGTATCATCCTCTATTAAGTGTAACCTGTGTGTACATAGGTGGTGTACCATTTTGTTCCTGTTAAAGTCTTAAGGGCCTAATTACTGTGAAAGGCAAGCCAAAAGTACATGCCTGCTGGTGTTGTAGACAAATACTGTTTTAAGCGTATTGGAGCATATTGTCCTCCCCTCATATATGCACTAAGTATGTCAGGCAGAGAAGGGCCAGAACTTGCACAGAGGCGTGGCAGAGGCGTGGCAGAGGCGTGGCAGAGGCGTGGCAGAGGCGTGGCAGAGGCGTGGCAGAGGCGTGGCAGAGGCCTACATTTATCAGGCACAGGCAGAGGTCACAGCAGACTAGGGGTGAGGCCTGGGCTCCCGGTATCAGATAGCGGTCGTGTCTCGACCAGCAACCCATCTGCCATCATTGATTGGTTAACACGGTCATCCAGTTTATCACAAGTGACATCTGACAACCCAGTCAACAGTCGGTGGTATCCTCAGACACAACCCTCAGTTGGCATGGCCCTGGAACAGTCCCTGTCTTCCCATTGCCTCTGTCCTATGCTGTTCCCTGCCCTACAGGAGTATCTTATGCTGTGGGTTCAGCTCCACTATATAGTGGAGACGATCTAATAGAGGACAGTCAGCAGCAACTGCCCTGCCAAGAAGTGGAGGAGACATCTGCAGCTTCCTCCGCTAGGCAGGTAAGTAGTGATGAGGAGAGTGGCGTGGGAGGTGGTGTTGCGAGCGTTCAGGCTCCTGAAGCAGACACTGTGGAGGAACCTGAGGAGGACATCAGTGACGTGCAGACACTTGTTGATGATGAAGCCAATCGCACTTGGGAGCCGGGTGCAGAAGGGGCTTCATCATCATCAGGAGAAGAGGGTTGCAAGTTGCCCGTGAGGCAGCAGCTGAGCCAGCAAGGTGGTAGCATGGTTGGGAGTCATCATGGTGCCAGAAGTAAAAAGGCTGTAGCCAAACATGCCCGGGGTAGACCACTTGCTTCGGTGCAGCCTACCTTCCCAGGAGGTAGTGGAACGGGGTTCCTGGAGTCGGTGGCAGTAGCAGTCAATCAGTGCGGACTGTTGGTGGGAAAATCAGCTACTCGGTGGTGTGGCAGTTTTTCATCAAGCAACCTGAGGATGTTAACATGGCCTCATGCAAGATGTATCGGCAGAGGTGAAGGCACCACGGCCCTGCATCAACATGTGCAGCATTACCATAAAGCAGCCTGCCGCCTGCTGCATCACCCAGTAGCACGCTGCTCCCTGTTTCAGCCAGCCAAGGCTCCACCACCTCAGCCGAAGGGAGCTATTTGTCAAACAAAACTGAACAGACTTCCCTAGGGTAGTAAGAGGCCGTATATCAACTCAATAACTAAACCCCAAGGCCGAAGCCTGGGGTGTGAAACCCCTATTGCTTACTCCTTAAAAAGTAACTTTTATTTGTTATTATTAAAAGATAATTCCCAACTACAAAATAAGGTTAAAACTGACAACCAGGTGATCCTGGTATAACAATGAGTTTGTTATGCTGGAGCAGTCTCCTCTTAAATAACTGGGTAGCCCTGCTGTGGCTGCCTATTGTAGGGATCACTCTGGTGTCGCTTAAAATATCACACAATTGCCGCCTCTACATGTTTCGCCGCCTCTGTGACTTTCTCAAGAGGCAATGGTGGCAATGGCAGCTGCCAAAATGGCGGAGGGGGTATTTATAACACATCCCCCAGATGTCATCAAGATGAGCCCGGTCGTTCTCTCCAATGCGATCCAACATAACAAACGTTACCACAAAGGTTACCAATCAGATGTCATTCGTAATTAAAACAACCTGCATGAGACATACACTCACCAATACGGAGCCTAGGAGACCTGCTAATATGGAGTCCGGCGGTCACACGTCATACCCCGTCATCAGGTAATGCCGATGTTTACTCCCAATGTCATCAGTACGCGCGGCGCATGTCATATGCCGACTGCGGGGAAACTTAGATCTTCGCCGGCCTTGTAAGATCTACTGCGCCTGCATTGATACCTCTGCCAATAATCTCAGCGGAGGGCAGCGCATACACTAGAACTTAGAAAAGTTCCGTCACCTGGTTCTCTCTCCGAACGGGCATATGGAGAATGGCTAAATATAACAACCTATACCATAATTATCTAGTATAAAGAGCTGTCAGCTCATTGAAGGGTAACAGTATAAGGCTGTGAAAGATTGATAATGTAAGTAATTAATGGATGAGTGATAAAGAATTGTTAATATAAATAATTTATAGATAGGTGATAAATAATATGTGCAAAGTAGAATGAAATAAAAATTAGAAAGCCGTAAATATAAGGAGAGCTGCACCACTCGATAAATACTAAATAGGTGCTTCGGTGCAGCCTACCTTCCCAGGAGGTAGTGGAACCGGGGTTCCTGGAGTTGGTGGCAGTAGCAGTTAATCAGTGCGGATTGTTGGTGGGAAAATCAGCTACTCGGCGGTGTGACAGTTTTTCATCAAGCAACCTGAGGATGTTAACATGGCCTCATGCAAGATGTATCGGCAGAGGTGAAGGCACCACGGCCCTGCGTCAACATGTGCAGCATTACCATAAAGCAGCCTGCCGCCTGCTGCATCACCCAGTAGCACGCTGCTCCCTGTTTCAGCCAGCCAAGGCTCCACCACCTCAGCCGAAGGGAGCTGTTTGTCATACCCATCTTCTGTCGCTCCAGATGCTCCCGCTCCTCCTACTTCGAGTCAGTCATTCCACCAGCAATCCATCGGCGAATCCATGTCCAAGAGACAACAGTATGCACCTTCTCATCCAACCGCGCAGAAGCTGAATGTGCTCCTGTCCAAGTTGCTGGTGCTGCAGTCCCTCCCTTTTCAAGTGGTGGACTCTGCACTTTTCAGAGAACTAATGGCTTGTGCCGAGCCGAGGTGGAGAATCCCAAGCCGTCATTTCTTTGCGAAGGCAGTACCAGCTCTGCACAATTTTGTGGAACAGAAGGTGGGCCAGTCCTTGAGCCTGTTGGTGTGTACCAATGTGCACGGCAGCGCCGATGTGTGGAGCTGTAACTACGGTCAGGGACAATACATGTCCTACTGGGTGAATGTGGTTCCTGCACAGCAACAACAGCAACTTGGACAGGTCACGCCGCTTCCACCTCTACACCCTCAGGCCGTTGGTTCTGTGACAGTGTGCATCTCCGCCTCCTCATCCTCCACCATTTCCTCAGCCTCCACTGCATGGACAAGTCTCAGTGCCCCTCTAGCATACCATATGTGCAGGGCAGGGCGGTGTCACGCTGTTCTTCACATGGTTTGCCTTGGCAAACAAAGTCACACAGGGGAGGAACTGCTAACAGTCATTCATCAAGAAATTGAATCATGGGTTACTCCACTAAAACTGAAAATGGGAACCATGGTGACTGACAACGGGAAGAACATCTTGTCTGTGAGGCAACAAGGAAGCCTGAGCCATGCGCCCTGCATGGCACACGTGTTCTATCTGGTTTTCAAGCGGTTTCTGAAGTGTTCCCCCATTGGCAAAACATCCTAACAATGGAAAGGAAACTTTGCTTGCACTTCAGCCACTCGTACACCGCAAAGCAAACCCTCCTTGAGCTTCAGCGTAAGAACGGCATCCCCCAACATAGTCTGATTTGCGATGTTTCCACACATTGGAATTCCACACTCCATATGTTGGACCGACTGTACGAACAGAGAAAATCCATCACTGATTTCTTGATGATCCAAGCAGATAGAGGGACTCCCCTGTGTAACTTCCATCTCAACCAGTGGCAGCTCATACGTGACACCTGCCGTTTGCTCAGGCTCTTTGAGGAAGCCACATTATTAGTCAGTCACCAGGATTACTGGGTGAACAACATCATTCCACTGCTTCCTTTCCTACAGCACGTGTTGGAAACGATGGCTGGTCAGGGCAATGGAGACATGGCGCCTACATCTCACGGCCACATAAGCCCTGTGGGGGGCTGAATTGAAGGAGGAGGGGGAAGGGCACAGTGGAGCACAGTTTAGGTTTCACTAAATGGTTATTTTTTCTAGTCATCTGACAGGAGAGGAGGAGCAGGAGCAGCCAGAGGAGCTATAGGGCTATAAAGAAGACAAGACAGAGGACCCAGACACACCATGGCAGTATGCAGTGGAGATGGAGGCTGGGAGTTCCTCAAAGTCACTTGCACAAATGGCATGATGCATGCTCAGTTGCTTGCATAGTGACCGCTGAAATGTCACCATTTGGACCACCTTATTGGACTCCACCTTATTGGACCCTCGCTACCGCCACAAAATGGGGGCCTTTTTTACACCCACTGAGAGGGAGGACAAACTGACCTACTACAGAGACATCCTACGTAGTCAGTTGGCCGATGCTTATCGGTGCCATTGTCCATCCTCTCGCAGGTCTGACTCGGGGGGCCCTCTGCGCTCACCTTCCACTGCCATGGCTGCTGGGGAAGGGTGGGTGGAGAAGCAGTACAAGCTCCATCAGCAGCAGCCTGAGTCTACAGTCGCTGATGAGTAACTTTCTTCACCGCATAGTGAGGCAAGTCATCAGCAGCAGGTAGACCTGGAGCAGGACCTGAACCAGCGGGTGGGGGCATACCTTGACATGACCATGCCAACACACCTTGAAGATCCGCTGGACTTCTGGGCAGCCAAACTTGATTTGTGGCCACAACTAGCAGAGTTTGCCCTGGAAAATCTGTCCTGCCCGGCCAGTAGTGTGCCATCAGAGCAGGTGTTTCATACGCCGGGGGCCATAGTCACCCCAAGGAGAACTCATCTGTCCACAAAAAATGTGGAGACACTGATCTTTGTGAAGATGAATCAATCATAGATCAGCCAGGATTTCCACCCACCAATGCCTGATGTATGAGAGTAGATTGACCATGGTGCCACACAAAAACGTCACAAATATGCATAGTGCCAAACAGATTTAAAGGGGTACTCCGGTGAAAACCTTTTTTCTTTTAAATCAACTGGTGGCAGAAAGTTAAACATATTTGTAAATTACTTCTATTAAAAAATCTTAATCCTTCCAGTACTAATTAGCTGCTGAATGCTACAGAGGAAATTCCTTTCTTTTTGGAACACTGATGACATCACAAACACAGTGCTCTCTGCTGACATCTCTGTCCATTTTAGCAACCATGCATAGCAGAAGCATAGCAGATGCATAGCAGATGCATAGAAGATGTATGCTAAGGGCAGCATAGTGGCTCAGTGGTTAGCACTGCTGCCTTGCAGTGCTGGGGACTTGGGTTCAAATCCCACTAAGGACAACAATAAACAAAGCGTTATTCTTATTATAATAACGTCAGCAGAGAGAACTGTGGTCGTGATGTCATCAGAGAGCATTCCAAAAAGAAAATAATTTCTCAGTAGTATTCAGCAGCTAATAAGTACAGGAAGGATTAAGATTTTTTAATAGAAGTAATTTACAAATATGTTTAACTTCCTGCCACCAGTGGATTTAAAAGAAACTGGACCTTTTTTCACCTTCCTTCATCACCGGGTACTGGTATTGCCACCCACTGCACCACTCTGTCACCGGGTCACTTTCAGGACTCCTGACTCATTCTGCCACCATATGTTTTCCGTATGCTGCCGCCAACTCCACGCTGTGTCATTCAGCAACTATATGTTCTCCTCATGCTCCCGCCAACTCCAGTCTGTGCCATTCAGCCACTATATGTTCTCTTCATGCTTCCGCCACCTCCAGACTGTGTCATTCAGCCACTGTCTACTCTTGCTGCCACAAACTCCAGGCTTTGTCATTCAGCCACTGTATGTTCTCCTCATGCTGCCACAAACTCCTGGATGTGTCATTCAGCCATTATATGTTCTCCTCATGCTGCTTCCAACTCCAGGCTGTGCCATTCAGCCACTGTATAATCTCCTTATGCTGCCGCCAGCTCCATGCTTTGTCATTCAGCCACTATATGTTCTTCTCATGCAGCCGCCAACTCCAGGTTGTGCCATTCAGCCACTATATGGTCTCCTCATGCTTCTGCCACCTCCAGGCTGTGTCATTCATCCACTATATGGTCTTCTCTTGCTGCCGCAAACTCCAGGCTGTGTCATACAGCCATTATATTTTCTCCTCATGCTGCCGCCAACTGCAGGCTGTGCCATTCAGTCACTATATGGTCTCTTCATGCTGATGCCAGCTCCACTATGTGTCATTTAGCCACTATATGTTCTACTCATGCTGCCACCAACTCCAGGCTGTGCCATTCAGCCACTACATGGTCTCCTCATGCTTCTGCCACCTCCAGGCTGTATCATTCAGCCACTATATGGTCTCCTCATGCTGCCGAAAACTCCAGGCTGTGTCATTCAGCCACTATATGGTCTCCTCATGCTGCCGTCAATTCCAGGCTTTTTCATTCTGCCAGATTATGGTCTCCCCATGCTGCTGCCACCTCTAGGCTCTGTCATTGTGCCGCCATGTGACTCCTTGTTAGATTGAATTTTATGATCATACAGTATTTATTCAAAGTCAACGCCGGGACATTAAACTTGGGAATCTAATATAAATCTTAAATATAAATTTTAAAAAATCAACGTCATATTTTCAAGACCGAGGCCCTATGGTCCTCGATTGTATATTACCTGTCAAATTATAGAAACATAGAATCCAGTGAAACAGCTTGGAGTGATAACAATGAAACATAAGTGATTAAATGAAACATTTGCACTTTCACAGTCAGGGGGGAGCTGAGAAGCAAGGGCTGGAACAGGTGGTATCTCGCCTGGTGGAGGACTGCCATCTCGATGCTCACCAGAATGGGTAATCAAAAATTTTTAATAAATTCAAAATAAATTAAATAAAAATTACATAAAAAATGTGCCACATCCAGACGCTCTGCGGCAGTGATTCTAATAGCGATGCCTGTAATCTGTATGTCATACTGAATAACAGTATTATTTCACCAAAACAGCACACTCCCTATGCGTGTTAGAACAAGGCAAAGTGACTCTCTGTAGGCCAAAAATAGACATTTTTAATAGCAATTCATTGCAAATAAATTCAGACTGACTAAATTTTTTCGGAAAATTCTGTGAATCGACCAAATCTAATTTTTAAGAAATTCGCTCATCTCTAGTAAGAGTCCTGACCATAGAAGCTTACACTCTATAAGGAATAAGAGGAGATAAAGGAGGCGGACTAATAGTCCTGACCATAGGAGCTTACACTCTATAAGGAATAAGGGGAGATACAGAAGGAGGAGGAGTAGTAAGATTCCTTACCATAGGAGCTCACACTCTATAAGGAATAAGGGGAGATACCAGAGGAAGAGTAAGAGTCCTGACCATAGTAGCTTACACTCTATAAGGAATAAGACGAGATACAGGAGGAGGAGGAGTAGTAAGAGTCCTTACCATAGGAGCTCAAAGTCTATGAGGAATAAGGGGAGATACCAGAGGAAGAGTAAGGGTCCTGACCATAGTAGCTTACACTCTATAAGGAATAAGAGGAGATACAGGAGGAGGAGTAAGAGTCCTGACCATAGGAGCTTACACTCTATAAGGAATGAGGGTAAATACAGGAGGAGGAGTAAGAGTCCTGACCATAGGAGCTTACACTCTATAAAGGAATAAGAGGAGATACAGGAGGAGGAGTAAGAATCCTGACCATAGAAGCTTACACTCTATAAGGAATAAGAGGAGATAAAGGAGGCGGACTAATAGTCCTGACCATAGGAGCTTACATTCTATAAGGAATAAGAAGAGATACAGGAGGAGGAGTAAGAGTCCTGACCATAGAAGCTTACACTCTATAAGGAATAAGAGGAGATAAAGGAGGCGGACTAATAGTCCTGACCATAGGAGCTTACACTCTATAAGGAATAAGGGGAGATACAGAAGGAGGAGGAGTAGTAAGATTCCTTACCATAGGAGCTCACACTCTATAAGGAATAAGAGGAGATACAGGAGGTGGAGTAAGAGTCCTGACCATAGGAGCTTACACTCTATAAGGAATAAGAGGAGATACAGGAGGAGGAGTAAGAATCCTGACCATAGGAGCTTACACTCTATAAGGAATAAGAGGAGATACAGGAGAAGGAGGAATAAGAGTCCTGACCATAGGAACTTACACTCTATAAGTAATAAGAGGAGATACAGGAGGAGAAGTAAGAGTCCTGACCATAGGAGCTTACACTCTATAAGGAATAAGAGTCCTGACCATAGGAGCTTACACTCTATAAGGAATAAGAGGAGATACAGGAGGAGGAGGAGTAAGAGTCTTGACCATAGGAGCTTACACTCTATAATGAATAAGACGAGATACAGGAGGATGAGTAAGAGTCCTGACCATAGGAGCTTACTCTCTATAAGGAATAAGAGGAGATACAGAAGGAGGAGGAGTAAGAGTCCTGACCATAGGAGCTTATACTCTAAAATGAATAAGACGAGATACAGGAGGAGGAGTAAGAGTCCTGACCATAGGAGCTTACACTCTATAAGGAATAAGAGGAGATACAGGAGGAGGAGGAGTAAGAGTCCTGACCATAGGAGCTTACACTCTATAAGGAATAAGAGGAGATAAAGGAGGAGGAATAAGAGTCCTGACCATAGGAGCTTACACTCTATAAGGAATAAGAGGAGATACAGGAGGAGGGGGAGTAAGAGTCATGACCATATTAGCTTAAACTCTATAAGGAATAAGAGGAGATACAGGAGGAGGAGGAGTAAGAGTCCTGACCATAGGAGCTTACACTCTATAGGGAATAAGAGGAGATACAGGAGGAGGAGTAAGAGTCCTGACCATAGGAGCTTACACTCTATAAGGAATAAGAGGAGATACAGGAGGAGGAGTAAGAGTCCTGACCATAGGAGCTTACACTCTATAAGGAATAAGAGGAGATACAGGAGGAGGAGGAGTAAGAGTCCTGAACATAGGAGCTTACACTCTATAAGGAATAAGAGGAGATAAAGGAGGAGGAATAAGAGTCCTGACCATAGGAGCTTACACTCTATAAGGAATAAGAGGAGATAGAGGAGGAGGAGTAAGAGTCCTGACCATAGGAGCTTACACTCTATAAGGAATAAGAGGACATACAGGAGGAGGAGTAGGAGCCCTGACCATAGGAGCTTACACTCTATAAGAAATAAGAGGAGATACAGGAGGAGGAGGAGTAAGAGTCCTGACCATAGGAGCTTACACTCTATAAGGAATAAGAGGAGATACAAGAGGAGGAGTAAGAGTCCTGGCCATAGGAGCTTACACTCTATAAGGAATAAGAGGAGATACAGGAGGAGGAGGAGGAGGAGGACTAAGAGTCCTGACCATAGGAGCTTACACTCTATAAGGAATAAGAGGAGATACAGGAGGAGGAATAAGAGTCCTGACCATAGGAGCTTACACTCTATAAGGAATAAGAGAAGATACAGGAGGAGGAGGAGGAGTAAGAGTCCTGACCATAGGAGCTTACTCTCTATAAGGAATAAGAGGCGATATAGGAGGAGGAATAAGAGTCCTGACCATAGGAGCTTACACTCTATAAGGAATAAGAGGAGATACAGGAGGAGGAGTAAGAGTCCTGACCATAGGAGCTTACACTCTATAAGGAATAAGAGGAGATACGGGAGGAGGAGGAGTAAGAGTCCTGACCATAGGAGCTTACACTCTATAAGGAATAAGAGGAGATACAAGAGGAGGAGTAAGAGTCCTGACCATAGGCGCGTACACTCTATAAGGAATAAGAGGAGATACAGGAGGAGGAGTAAGAGTCCTGACCATAGGAGCTTACATTCTATAAGGAATAAGAGGAGATACAGGAGGAGGAGTAAGAGTCCTGACCATAAGAGCTTACACTCTATAAGGAATAAGAGGAGATACAGGAGGAGGAGTAAGAGTCCTGACCATAGGAGCTTACACTCTATAAGAAATAAGAGGAGATACAGGAGGAGGAGGAGTAAGAGTCCTGACCATAGGAGCTTACACTCTATAAGAAATAAGAGGAGATACAAGAGGAGGAGTAAGAGTCCTGGCCATAGGAGCTTACACTCTATAAGGAATAAGAGGAGATACAGGAGGAGGAGTAAGAGTCCTGACCATAGGAGCTTACACTCTATAAGGAATAAGAGGAGATACAGGAGGAGGAATAAGAGTCCTGACCATAGGAGCTTACACTCTATAAGGAATAAGAGGAGATACAGGAGGAGGAATAAGAGTCCTGACCATAGGAGCTTACACTCTATAAGGAATAAGAGGAGATACAGGAGGAGGAGGAGGAGTAAGAGTCCTGACCATAGGAGCTTACTCTCTATAAGGAATAAGAGGAGATACAGGAGGAGGAATAAGAGTCCTGACCATAGGAGCTTACACTCTATAAGGAATAAGAGGAGATACAGGAGGAGGAGTAAGAGTCCTGACCATAGGAGCTTACACTCTATAAGGAATAAGAGGAGATACAGGAGGAGGAGGAGTAAGAGTCCTGACCATAGGAGCTTACACTCTATAAGGAATAAGAGGAGATACAAGAGGAGGAGTAAGAGTCCTGACCATAGGCGCGTACACTCTATAAGGAATAAGAGGAGATACAGGAGGAGGAGTAAGAGTCCTGACCATAAGAGCTTACACTCTATAAGGAATAAGAGGAGATACAGGAGGAGGAGTAAGAGTCCTGACCATAGGAGCTTACACTCTATAAAGAATAAGAGGACATACAGAAGGAGGAGTAGGAGCCCTGACCATAGGAGCTTACACTCTATAAGGAATAAGAGGAGATACAAGAGGAGGAGTAAGAGTCCTGGCCATAGGAGCTTACACTCTATAAGAAATGAGAGGAGATACAGGAGGAGGAGGAGTAAGAGTCCTGACCATAGGAGCTTACACTCTATAAGGAATAAGAGGAGATACAGGAGGAGGAATAAGAGTCCTGGCCATAGGAGCTTACACTCTATAAGGAATAAGAGGAGATACAGGAGGAGGAGTAAGAGTCCTGACCATAGGAGCTTACACTCTATAAGGAATAAGAGGAGATGCAGAAGGGGGAGTAAGAGACCTGACCATAGGAGCTTACACTCTATAAGTAATAAGAGGAGATACAGGAGGAGGAGTCCTGACCATAGGAAATACACTCTATAAGGAATAAAAGAAGATATAGGAGGAGGAGTAAGAGTCCTGACCATAGGAGCTTACACTCTATAAGGAATGAGAGGAGATACAGGAGGAGGAGTAAGAGTCCTGACCATAGGAGCTTACACTCTATAAGGAATAAGAGGAGATACAGGAGGAGGAGGAGAAAGAGTCCTGACCATAGGAGCTTACACTCTATAAGGAATAAGAGGAGATACAGGAGGGGGAGTAAGAGTCCTGACCATAGGAGCTTACACTCTATAAGGAATAAGAGGAAATACAGGAGGAGGAGTAAGAGTCCTGACCATAGGAGCTTACACTCTATAAGGAATAAGAGGAGATACAGGAGGAGGAATAAGAGTCCTGACCATAGGAGCTTACACTCTATAAGGAATAAGAGGAGATACAGGAGGAGGAGGAGGAGTAAGAGTCCTGACCATAGGAGCTTACTCTCTATAAGGAATAAGAGGAGATACAGGAGGAGGAATAAGAGTCCTGACCATAGGAGCTTACACTCTATAAGGAATAAGAGGAGATACAGGAGGAGGAGTAAGAGTCCTGACCATAGGAGCTTACACTCTATAAGGAATAAGAGGAGATACAGGAGGAGGAGGAGTAAGAGTCCTGACCATAGGAGCTTACACTCTATAAGGAATAAGAGGAGATACAAGAGGAGGAGTAAGAGTCCTGACCATAGGCGCGTACACTCTATAAGGAATAAGAGGAGATACAGGAGGAGGAGTAAGAGTCCTGACCATAAGAGCTTACACTCTATAAGGAATAAGAGGAGATACAGGAGGAGGAGTAAGAGTCCTGACCATAGGAGCTTACACTCTATAAAGAATAAGAGGACATACAGAAGGAGGAGTAGGAGCCCTGACCATAGGAGCTTACACTCTATAAGGAATAAGAGGAGATACAAGAGGAGGAGTAAGAGTCCTGGCCATAGGAGCTTACACTCTATAAGAAATGAGAGGAGATACAGGAGGAGGAGGAGTAAGAGTCCTGACCATAGGAGCTTACACTCTATAAGGAATAAGAGGAGATACAGGAGGAGGAATAAGAGTCCTGGCCATAGGAGCTTACACTCTATAAGGAATAAGAGGAGATACAGGAGGAGGAGTAAGAGTCCTGACCATAGGAGCTTACACTCTATAAGGAATAAGAGGAGATGCAGAAGGGGGAGTAAGAGACCTGACCATAGGAGCTTACACTCTATAAGTAATAAGAGGAGATACAGGAGGAGGAGTCCTGACCATAGGAAATACACTCTATAAGGAATAAAAGAAGATATAGGAGGAGGAGTAAGAGTCCTGACCATAGGAGCTTACACTCTATAAGGAATGAGAGGAGATACAGGAGGAGGAGTAAGAGTCCTGACCATAGGAGCTTACACTCTATAAGGAATAAGAGGAGATAGAGGAGGAGGAGGAGTAAAAGTCCTGACCATAGGAGCTTACACTCTATAAGGAATAAGAGGAGATGCAGGAGGAGGAGGAGAAAGAGTCCTGACCATAGGAGCTTACACTCTATAAGGAATAAGAGGAGATACAGGAGGGGGAGTAAGAGTCCTGACCATAGGAGCTTACACTCTATAAGGAATAAGAGGAAATACAGGAGGAGGAGTAAGAGTCCTGACCATAGGAGCTTACACTCTATAAGGAATAAGAGGAGATACAGGAGGAGGAGGAGGAGTAAGAGTCCTGACCATAGGAGCTTACACTCTATAAGGAATAAGAGGAGATACAGGAGGAGGAGGAGTAAGAGTCCTGACCATAGGAGCTTACACTCTATAAGGAATAAGAGGAGATACAGGAGGAGGAGGAGTAAGAGTCCTGACCATAGGAGCTTACACTCTATAAGGAATAAGAGGAGATACAGGAGGAGGAGTAAGAGTCCTGACCATAGGAGCTTACACTCTATAAGGAATAAGAGGAGATACAGGAGGAGGGGTAAGAGTCCTGACCATAGGAGCTTACACTCTATAAGGAATAATAGGAGATACAGGAGGAGGAATAAGAGTCCTGACCATAGGAGCTTACACTCTATAAGAAATGAGAGGAGATACAGGAGGAGGAGTAAGAGTCCTGACCATAGGAGCTTACACTCTATAAGGAATAAGAGGAGATAGAGGAGGAGGAGTAAGAGTCCTGACCATAGGAGCTTATATTCTATAAGGAATAAGAGGAGATACAGGAGGAGGAGTAAGAGTCCTGACCATAGGAGCTTACACTCTATAAGGAATAAAAGGAGATACACGAGGAGGGGTAAGAGTCCTGACCATAGAAGCTTACACTCTGTAAGGAATAAGAGGAGATACAGGAGGAGGAATAAGAGTCCTGACCATAGGAGCTTACACTCTATAAGGAATGAGAGGAGATACAGGAGGAGGAGTAAGAGTCCTGACCATAGGAGCTTACACTCTATAAGGAATAAGAGGAGATAGAGGAGGAGGAGTAAGAGTCCTGACCATAGGAGCTTACACTCTATAAGGAATAAGAGGAGATACAGGAGGAGGAGGAGAAAGAGTCCTGACCATAGGAGCTTACACTCTATAAGGAATAAGAGGAGATACAGGAGGAGGAGGAGTAAGAGTCCTGACCATAGGAGCTTACACTCTATAAGGAATAAGAGGAGATACAGGAGGAGGAGTAAGAGTCCTGACCATAGGAGCTTACACTCTATAAGGAATAAGAGGAGATACAGGAGGAGGAGTAAGAGTCCTGAATATAGGAGCTTACACTCTATAAGGAATAAGAGGAAATAAAGGAGGAGGAGTAAGAGTCCTGACCATAAGAGCTTACACTCTATAAGGAATAAGAGGAGATACAGGAGGAGGAGTAAGAGTCCTGACCATAGGAGCTTACACTCTATAAGGAAGAAGAGGAGATACAGGAGGAGGAGTAAAAGTCCTGACCATGGGAGCTTACACTCTATAAGGAATAAGAGGAGATAAAGGAGGAGGAGGAGTAAGAGTCCTGACCATAGGAGCTTACACTCTATAAGGAATAAGAGGAGAGACAGGAGGAGGAGTAAGAGTCCTGACCATAGGAGCTTACACTCTATAAGGAATAAGAGGAGATACAGGAGGAGGAGGAGTAAGAGTCCTGACCATAGGAGCTTACACTCTATAAGGAATAAGAGGAGATACAGGAGGAGGAGTAGGAGCCCTGACCATAGGAGCTTACACTCTATAAGGAATAAGAGGAGATACAGGAGGAGGAGGAGTAAGAGTCCTGACCATAGGAGCTTACACTCTATAAGGAATAAGAGGACATACAGGAGGAGGAGGAGTAAGAGTCCTGACCATAGGAGCTTACACTCTATAAGGAATAAGAGGACACACAGGAGGAGGAGGAGTAAGAGTCCTGACCATAGGAGCTTACACTCTATAAGGAATAAGAGGACATACAGAAGGAGGAGTAGGAGCCCTGACCATAGGAGCTTACACTCTATAAGGAATAAGAGGAGATACAGGAGGAGGAGTAAGAGTCCTGACCATAGGAGCTTACACTCTATAAGGAATGAGAGGAGATACAGGAGGAGGAGTAAGAGTCCTGACCATAGGAGCTTACACTCTATAAGGAATAAGAGGAGATACAGGAGGAGGAGTAAGAGTCCTGACCATAGGAGCTTACACTCTATAAGGAATAAGAGGAGATACAGGAGGAGGAGGAGTAAGAGTCCTGACCATAGGAGTTACACTCTATAAGGAATAAGAGGAGATACAGGAGGAGGAGGAGAAAGAGTCCTGACCATAGGAGCTTACACTCTATAAGGAATAAGAGGAGATACAGGAGGAGGAGTAAGAGGCCTGACCATAGGAGCTTACACTCTATAAGGAATAAGAGGAGATACAGGAGGAGGAGGAGTAAGAGTCCTGACCATAGGAGCTTACACTCTATAAGGAATAAGAGGAGATACAGGAGGAGGAATAAGAGTCCTGGCCATAGGAGCTTACACTATATAAGGAATAAGAGGAGATACAGGAGGAGGAGTAAGAGTCCTGACCATAGGAGCTTACACTCTATAAGGAATAAGAGGAGATGCAGAAGGGGGAGTAAGAGACCTGACCATAGGAGCTTACACTCTATAAGTAATAAGAGGAGATACAGGAGGAGGAGTCCTGACCATAGGAAATACACTCTATAAGGAATAAAAGAAGATATAGGAGGAGGAGTAAGAGTCCTGACCATAGGAGCTTACACTCTATAAGGAATGAGAGGAGATACAGGAGGAGGAGTAAGAGTCCTGACCATAGGAGCTTACACTCTATAAGGAATAAGAGGAGATAGAGGAGGAGGAGTAAAAGTCCTGACCATAGGAGCTTACACTCTATAAGGAATAAGAGGAGATGCAGGAGGAGGAGGAGAAAGAGTCCTGACCATAGGAGCTTACACTCTATAAGGAATAAGAGGAGATACAGGAGGAGGAGAAAGAGGCCTGACCATAGGAGCTTACACTCTATAAGGAATAAGAGAAGATACAGGAGGAGGAGGAGGAGTAAGAGTCCTGACCATAGGAGCTTACACTCTATAAGGAATAAGAGGAGATACAGGAGGGGGAGTAAGAGTCCTGACCATAGGAGCTTACACTCTATAAGGAATAAGAGGAAATACAGGAGGAGGAGTAAGAGTCCTGACCATAGGAGCTTACACTCTATAAGGAATAAGAGGAGATACAGGAGGAGGAGGAGGAGTAAGAGTCCTGACCATAGGAGCTTACACTCTATAAGGAATAAGAGGAGATACAGGAGGAGGAGGAGTAAGAGTCCTGACCATAGGAGCTTACACTCTATAAGGAATAAGAGGAGATACAGGAGGAGGAGGAGTAAGAGTCCTGACCATAGGAGCTTACACTCTATAAGGAATAAGAGGAGATACAGGAGGAGGAGTAAGAGTCCTGACCATAGGAGCTTACACTCTATAAGGAATAAGAGGAGATACAGGAGGAGGGATAAGAGTACTGACCATAGGAGCTTACACTCTATAAGGAATAATAGGAGATACAGGAGGAGGAATAAGAGTCCTGACCATAGGAGCTTACACTCTATAAGGAATGAGAGGAGATACAGGAGGAGGAGTAAGAGTCCTGACCATAGGAGCTTACACTCTATAAGGAATAAGAGGAGATAGAGGAGGAGGAGTAAGAGTCCTGACCATAGGAGCTTATATTCTATAAGGAATAAGAGGAGATACAGGAGGAGGAGTAAGAGTCCTGACCATAGGAGCTTACACTCTATAAGGAATAAGAGGAGATACACGAGGAGGGGTAAGAGTCCTGACCATAGAAGCTTACACTCTGTAAGGAATAAGAGGAGATACAGAAGGAGGAATAAGAGTCCTGACCATAGGAGCTTACACTCTATAAGGAATGAGAGGAGATACAGGAGGAGGAGTAAGAGTCCTGACCATAGGAGCTTACACTCTATAAGGAATAAGAGGAGATAGAGGAGGAGGAGTAAGAGTCCTGACCATAGGAGCTTACACTCTATAAGGAATAAGAGGAGATACAGGAGGAGGAGGAGAAAGAGTCCTGACCATAGGAGCTTACACTCTATAAGGAATAAGAGGAGATACAGGAGGAGGAGTAAGAGGCCTGACCATAGGAGCTTACACTCTATAAGGAATAAGAGGAGATACAGGAGGAGGAGGAGTAAGAGTCCTGACCATAGGAGCTTACACTCTATAAGGAATAAGAGGAGATACAGGAGGAGGAGGGGTAAGAGTTCTGATCATAGGAGCTTACACTCTATAAAGAATAAGAGGAAATACAGGAGGAGGAGTAAGAGTCCTGACCATAGGAGCTTACACTCTATAAGGAATAAGAGGAGATACAGGAGGAGTAAGAGTCCTGACCATAGGAGCTTACACTCTATAAGGAATAAGAGGAGATACAGGAGGAGGAGTAAGAGTCCTGACCATAGGAGCTTACACTCTATAAGGAATAAGAGGAGATACAGGAGGAGGAGTAAGAGTCCTGACCATAGGAGCTTACACTCTATAAGGAATAAGAGGAGATACAGGAGGAGGAGTAGGAGTAAGAGTCCTGACCATAGGAGCTTACACTCTATAAGGAATAAGAGGAGATACAGGAGGAGGAGTAAGAGTCCTGACCATAGGAGCTTACACTCTATAAGGAATAAGAGGAGATACAGGAGGAGGAGTAAGAGTCCTGACCATAGGAGCTTACACTCTATAAGGAATAAGAGGAGATAAAGGAGGAGGAGGAGTAAGAGTCCTGACCATAGGAGCTTACACTCTATAAGGAATAAGAGGAGAGACAGGAGGAAGAGTAAGAGTCCTGACCATAGGAGCTTACACTCTATAAGGAATAAGAGGAGATACAGGAGGAGGAGGAGTAAGAGTCCTGACCATAGGAGCTTACACTCTATAAGGAATAAGAGGAGATACAGGAGGAGGAGTAGGAGCCCTGACCATAGGAGCTTACACTCTATAAGGAATAAGAGGAGATACAGGAGGAGGAGGAGTAAGAGTCCTGACCATAGGAGCTTACACTCTATAAGGAATAAGAGGACATACAGGAGGAGGAGGAGTAAGAGTCCTGACCATAGGAGCTTACACTCTATAAGGAATAAGAGGACACACAGGAGGAGGAGGAGTAAGAGTCCTGACCATAGGAGCTTACACTCTATAAGGAATAAGAGGACATACAGAAGGAGGAGTAGGAGCCCTGACCATAGGAGCTTACACTCTATAAGGAATAAGAGGAGATACAGGAGGAGGAGTAAGAGTCCTGACCATAGGAGCTTACACTCTATAAGGAATGAGAGGAGATACAGGAGGAGGAGTAAGAGTCCTGACCATAGGAGCTTACACTCTATAAGGAATAAGAGGAGATACAGGAGGGGGAGTAAGAGTCCTGACCATAGGAGCTTACACTCTATAAGGAATAAGAGGAGATACAGGAGGAGGAGTAAGAGTCCTGACCATAGGAGCTTACACTCTATAAGGAATAAGAGGAGATACAGGAGGAGGAGGAGTAAGAGTCCTGACCATAGGAGTTACACTCTATAAGGAATAAGAGGAGATACAGGAGGAGGAGGAGAAAGAGTCCTGACCATAGGAGCTTACACTCTATAAGGAATAAGAGGAGATACAGGAGGAGGAGGAGGAGTAAGAGTCCTGACCATAGGAGCTTACTCTCTATAAGGAATAAGAGGAGATACAGGAGGAGGAATAAGAGTCCTGACCATAGGAGCTTACACTCTATAAGGAATAAGAGGAGATACAGGAGGAGGAGTAAGAGTCCTGACCATAGGAGCTTACACTCTATAAGGAATAAGAGGAGATACAGGAGGAGGAGGAGTAAGAGTCCTGACCATAGGAGCTTACACTCTATAAGGAATAAGAGGAGATACAAGAGGAGGAGTAAGAGTCCTGACCATAGGCGCGTACACTCTATAAGGAATAAGAGGAGATACAGGAGGAGGAGTAAGAGTCCTGACCATAAGAGCTTACACTCTATAAGGAATAAGAGGAGATACAGGAGGAGGAGTAAGAGTCCTGACCATAGGAGCTTACACTCTATAAAGAATAAGAGGACATACAGAAGGAGGAGTAGGAGCCCTGACCATAGGAGCTTACACTCTATAAGGAATAAGAGGAGATACAAGAGGAGGAGTAAGAGTCCTGGCCATAGGAGCTTACACTCTATAAGAAATGAGAGGAGATACAGGAGGAGGAGGAGTAAGAGTCCTGACCATAGGAGCTTACACTCTATAAGGAATAAGAGGAGATACAGGAGGAGGAATAAGAGTCCTGGCCATAGGAGCTTACACTCTATAAGGAATAAGAGGAGATACAGGAGGAGGAGTAAGAGTCCTGACCATAGGAGCTTACACTCTATAAGGAATAAGAGGAGATGCAGAAGGGGGAGTAAGAGACCTGACCATAGGAGCTTACACTCTATAAGTAATAAGAGGAGATACAGGAGGAGGAGTCCTGACCATAGGAAATACACTCTATAAGGAATAAAAGAAGATATAGGAGGAGGAGTAAGAGTCCTGACCATAGGAGCTTACACTCTATAAGGAATGAGAGGAGATACAGGAGGAGGAGTAAGAGTCCTGACCATAGGAGCTTACACTCTATAAGGAATAAGAGGAGATAGAGGAGGAGGAGGAGTAAAAGTCCTGACCATAGGAGCTTACACTCTATAAGGAATAAGAGGAGATGCAGGAGGAGGAGGAGAAAGAGTCCTGACCATAGGAGCTTACACTCTATAAGGAATAAGAGGAGATACAGGAGGGGGAGTAAGAGTCCTGACCATAGGAGCTTACACTCTATAAGGAATAAGAGGAAATACAGGAGGAGGAGTAAGAGTCCTGACCATAGGAGCTTACACTCTATAAGGAATAAGAGGAGATACAGGAGGAGGAGGAGGAGTAAGAGTCCTGACCATAGGAGCTTACACTCTATAAGGAATAAGAGGAGATACAGGAGGAGGAGGAGTAAGAGTCCTGACCATAGGAGCTTACACTCTATAAGGAATAAGAGGAGATACAGGAGGAGGAGGAGTAAGAGTCCTGACCATAGGAGCTTACACTCTATAAGGAATAAGAGGAGATACAGGAGGAGGAGTAAGAGTCCTGACCATAGGAGCTTACACTCTATAAGGAATAAGAGGAGATACAGGAGGAGGGGTAAGAGTCCTGACCATAGGAGCTTACACTCTATAAGGAATAATAGGAGATACAGGAGGAGGAATAAGAGTCCTGACCATAGGAGCTTACACTCTATAAGAAATGAGAGGAGATACAGGAGGAGGAGTAAGAGTCCTGACCATAGGAGCTTACACTCTATAAGGAATAAGAGGAGATAGAGGAGGAGGAGTAAGAGTCCTGACCATAGGAGCTTATATTCTATAAGGAATAAGAGGAGATACAGGAGGAGGAGTAAGAGTCCTGACCATAGGAGCTTACACTCTATAAGGAATAAAAGGAGATACACGAGGAGGGGTAAGAGTCCTGACCATAGAAGCTTACACTCTGTAAGGAATAAGAGGAGATACAGGAGGAGGAATAAGAGTCCTGACCATAGGAGCTTACACTCTATAAGGAATGAGAGGAGATACAGGAGGAGGAGTAAGAGTCCTGACCATAGGAGCTTACACTCTATAAGGAATAAGAGGAGATAGAGGAGGAGGAGTAAGAGTCCTGACCATAGGAGCTTACACTCTATAAGGAATAAGAGGAGATACAGGAGGAGGAGGAGAAAGAGTCCTGACCATAGGAGCTTACACTCTATAAGGAATAAGAGGAGATACAGGAGGAGGAGGAGTAAGAGTCCTGACCATAGGAGCTTACACTCTATAAGGAATAAGAGGAGATACAGGAGGAGGAGTAAGAGTCCTGACCATAGGAGCTTACACTCTATAAGGAATAAGAGGAGATACAGGAGGAGGAGTAAGAGTCCTGAATATAGGAGCTTACACTCTATAAGGAATAAGAGGAAATAAAGGAGGAGGAGTAAGAGTCCTGACCATAAGAGCTTACACTCTATAAGGAATAAGAGGAGATACAGGAGGAGGAGTAAGAGTCCTGACCATAGGAGCTTACACTCTATAAGGAAGAAGAGGAGATACAGGAGGAGGAGTAAAAGTCCTGACCATGGGAGCTTACACTCTATAAGGAATAAGAGGAGATAAAGGAGGAGGAGGAGTAAGAGTCCTGACCATAGGAGCTTACACTCTATAAGGAATAAGAGGAGAGACAGGAGGAGGAGTAAGAGTCCTGACCATAGGAGCTTACACTCTATAAGGAATAAGAGGAGATACAGGAGGAGGAGGAGTAAGAGTCTTGACCATAGGAGCTTACACTCTATAAGGAATAAGAGGAGATACAGGAGGAGGAGTAGGAGCCCTGACCATAGGAGCTTACACTCTATAAGGAATAAGAGGAGATACAGGAGGAGGAGGAGTAAGAGTCCTGACCATAGGAGCTTACACTCTATAAGGAATAAGAGGACATACAGGAGGAGGAGGAGTAAGAGTCCTGACCATAGGAGCTTACACTCTATAAGGAATAAGAGGACACACAGGAGGAGGAGGAGTAAGAGTCCTGACCATAGGAGCTTACACTCTATAAGGAATAAGAGGACATACAGAAGGAGGAGTAGGAGCCCTGACCATAGGAGCTTACACTCTATAAGGAATAAGAGGAGATACAGGAGGAGGAGTAAGAGTCCTGACCATAGGAGCTTACACTCTATAAGGAATGAGAGGAGATACAGGAGGAGGAGTAAGAGTCCTGACCATAGGAGCTTACACTCTATAAGGAATAAGAGGAGATACAGGAGGAGGAGTAAGAGTCCTGACCATAGGAGCTTACACTCTATAAGGAATAAGAGGAGATACAGGAGGAGGAGGAGTAAGAGTCCTGACCATAGGAGTTACACTCTATAAGGAATAAGAGGAGATACAGGAGGAGGAGGAGAAAGAGTCCTGACCATAGGAGCTTACACTCTATAAGGAATAAGAGGAGATACAGGAGGAGGAGTAAGAGGCCTGACCATAGGAGCTTACACTCTATAAGGAATAAGAGGAGATACAGGAGGAGGAGGAGTAAGAGTCCTGACCATAGGAGCTTACACTCTATAAGGAATAAGAGGAGATACAGGAGGAGGAATAAGAGTCCTGGCCATAGGAGCTTACACTATATAAGGAATAAGAGGAGATACAGGAGGAGGAGTAAGAGTCCTGACCATAGGAGCTTACACTCTATAAGGAATAAGAGGAGATGCAGAAGGGGGAGTAAGAGACCTGACCATAGGAGCTTACACTCTATAAGTAATAAGAGGAGATACAGGAGGAGGAGTCCTGACCATAGGAAATACACTCTATAAGGAATAAAAGAAGATATAGGAGGAGGAGTAAGAGTCCTGACCATAGGAGCTTACACTCTATAAGGAATGAGAGGAGATACAGGAGGAGGAGTAAGAGTCCTGACCATAGGAGCTTACACTCTATAAGGAATAAGAGGAGATAGAGGAGGAGGAGTAAAAGTCCTGACCATAGGAGCTTACACTCTATAAGGAATAAGAGGAGATGCAGGAGGAGGAGGAGAAAGAGTCCTGACCATAGGAGCTTACACTCTATAAGGAATAAGAGGAGATACAGGAGGAGGAGAAAGAGGCCTGACCATAGGAGCTTACACTCTATAAGGAATAAGAGAAGATACAGGAGGAGGAGGAGGAGTAAGAGTCCTGACCATAGGAGCTTACACTCTATAAGGAATAAGAGGAGATACAGGAGGGGGAGTAAGAGTCCTGACCATAGGAGCTTACACTCTATAAGGAATAAGAGGAAATACAGGAGGAGGAGTAAGAGTCCTGACCATAGGAGCTTACACTCTATAAGGAATAAGAGGAGATACAGGAGGAGGAGGAGGAGTAAGAGTCCTGACCATAGGAGCTTACACTCTATAAGGAATAAGAGGAGATACAGGAGGAGGAGGAGTAAGAGTCCTGACCATAGGAGCTTACACTCTATAAGGAATAAGAGGAGATACAGGAGGAGGAGGAGTAAGAGTCCTGACCATAGGAGCTTACACTCTATAAGGAATAAGAGGAGATACAGGAGGAGGAGTAAGAGTCCTGACCATAGGAGCTTACACTCTATAAGGAATAAGAGGAGATACAGGAGGAGGGATAAGAGTCCTGACCATAGGAGCTTACACTCTATAAGGAATAATAGGAGATACAGGAGGAGGAATAAGAGTCCTGACCATAGGAGCTTACACTCTATAAGGAATGAGAGGAGATACAGGAGGAGGAGTAAGAGTCCTGACCATAGGAGCTTACACTCTATAAGGAATAAGAGGAGATAGAGGAGGAGGAGTAAGAGTCCTGACCATAGGAGCTTATATTCTATAAGGAATAAGAGGAGATACAGGAGGAGGAGTAAGAGTCCTGACCATAGGAGCTTACACTCTATAAGGAATAAGAGGAGATACACGAGGAGGGGTAAGAGTCCTGACCATAGAAGCTTACACTCTGTAAGGAATAAGAGGAGATACAGAAGGAGGAATAAGAGTCCTGACCATAGGAGCTTACACTCTATAAGGAATGAGAGGAGATACAGGAGGAGGAGTAAGAGTCCTGACCATAGGAGCTTACACTCTATAAGGAATAAGAGGAGATAGAGGAGGAGGAGTAAGAGTCCTGACCATAGGAGCTTACACTCTATAAGGAATAAGAGGAGATACAGGAGGAGGAGGAGAAAGAGTCCTGACCATAGGAGCTTACACTCTATAAGGAATAAGAGGAGATACAGGAGGAGGAGTAAGAGGCCTGACCATAGGAGCTTACACTCTATAAGGAATAAGAGGAGATACAGGAGGAGGAGGAGTAAGAGTCCTGACCATAGGAGCTTACACTCTATAAGGAATAAGAGGAGATACAGGAGGAGGAGGGGTAAGAGTTCTGATCATAGGAGCTTACACTCTATAAAGAATAAGAGGAAATACAGGAGGAGGAGTAAGAGTCCTGACCATAGGAGCTTACACTCTATAAGGAATAAGAGGAGATACAGGAGGAGTAAGAGTCCTGACCATAGGAGCTTACACTCTATAAGGAATAAGAGGAGATACAGGAGGAGGAGTAAGAGTCCTGACCATAGGAGCTTACACTCTATAAGGAATAAGAGGAGATACAGGAGGAGGAGTAAGAGTCCTGACCATAGGAGCTTACACTCTATAAGGAATAAGAGGAGATACAGGAGGAGGAGTAGGAGTAAGAGTCCTGACCATAGGAGCTTACACTCTATAAGGAATAAGAGGAGATACAGGAGGAGGAGTAAGAGTCCTGACCATAGGAGCTTACACTCTATAAGGAATAAGAGGAGATACAGGAGGAGGAGTAAGAGTCCTGACCATAGGAGCTTACACTCTATAAGGAATAAGAGGAGATAAAGGAGGAGGAGGAGTAAGAGTCCTGACCATAGGAGCTTACACTCTATAAGGAATAAGAGGAGAGACAGGAGGAAGAGTAAGAGTCCTGACCATAGGAGCTTACACTCTATAAGGAATAAGAGGAGATACAGGAGGAGGAGGAGTAAGAGTCCTGACCATAGGAGCTTACACTCTATAAGGAATAAGAGGAGATACAGGAGGAGGAGTAGGAGCCCTGACCATAGGAGCTTACACTCTATAAGGAATAAGAGGAGATACAGGAGGAGGAGGAGTAAGAGTCCTGACCATAGGAGCTTACACTCTATAAGGAATAAGAGGACATACAGGAGGAGGAGGAGTAAGAGTCCTGACCATAGGAGCTTACACTCTATAAGGAATAAGAGGACACACAGGAGGAGGAGGAGTAAGAGTCCTGACCATAGGAGCTTACACTCTATAAGGAATAAGAGGACATACAGAAGGAGGAGTAGGAGCCCTGACCATAGGAGCTTACACTCTATAAGGAATAAGAGGAGATACAGGAGGAGGAGTAAGAGTCCTGACCATAGGAGCTTACACTCTATAAGGAATGAGAGGAGATACAGGAGGAGGAGTAAGAGTCCTGACCATAGGAGCTTACACTCTATAAGGAATAAGAGGAGATACAGGAGGGGGAGTAAGAGTCCTGACCATAGGAGCTTACACTCTATAAGGAATAAGAGGAGATACAGGAGGAGGAGTAAGAGTCCTGACCATAGGAGCTTACACTCTATAAGGAATAAGAGGAGATACAGGAGGAGGAGGAGTAAGAGTCCTGACCATAGGAGTTACACTCTATAAGGAATAAGAGGAGATACAGGAGGAGGAGGAGAAAGAGTCCTGACCATAGGAGCTTACACTCTATAAGGAATAAGAGGAGATACAGGAGGAGGAGTAAGAGGCCTGACCATAGGAGCTTACACTCTATAAGGAATATGAGGAGATACAGGAGGAGGAGGAGTAAGAGTCCTGACCATAGGAGCTTACACTCTATAAGGAATAAGAGAAGATACAGGAGGAGGAGGGGTAAGAGTTCTGATCATAGGAGCTTACACTCTATAAGGAATAAGAGGAGATACAGGAGGAGGAATAAGAGTCCTGGCCATAGGAGCTTACACTATATAAGGAATAAGAGGAGATACAGGAGGAGGAGTAAGAGTCCTGACCATAGGAGCTTACACTCTATAAGGAATAAGAGGAGATGCAGAAGGGGGAGTAAGAGACCTGACCATAGGAGCTTACACTCTATAAGTAATAAGAGGAGATACAGGAGGAGGAGTCCTGACCATAGGAAATACACTCTATAAGGAATAAAAGAAGATATAGGAGGAGGAGTAAGAGTCCTGACCATAGGAGCTTACACTCTATAAGGAATGAGAGGAGATACAGGAGGAGGAGTAAGAGTCCTGACCATAGGAGCTTACACTCTATAAGGAATAAGAGGAGATAGAGGAGGAGGAGTAAAAGTCCTGACCATAGGAGCTTACACTCTATAAGGAATAAGAGGAGATGCAGGAGGAGGAGGAGAAAGAGTCCTGACCATAGGAGCTTACACTCTATAAGGAATAAGAGGAGATACAGGAGGAGGAGTAAGAGTCCTGACCATAGGAGCTTACACTCTATAAGGAATAAGAGGAGATACAGGAGGAGGAGGAGTAAGAGTCCTGACCATAGGAGCTTACACTCTATAAGGAATAAGAGGAGATACAGGAGGGGGAGTAAGAGTCCTGACCATAGGAGCTTACACTCTATAAGGAATAAGAGGAAATACAGGAGGAGGAGTAAGAGTCCTGACCATAGGAGCTTACACTCTATAAGGAATAAGAGGAGATACAGGAGGAGGAGGAGGAGTAAGAGTCCTGACCATAGGAGCTTACACTCTATAAGGAATAAGAGGAGATACAGGAGGAGGAGGAGTAAGAGTCCTGACCATAGGAGCTTACACTCTATAAGGAATAAGAGGAGATACAGGAGGAGGAGGAGTAAGAGTCCTGACCATAGGAGCTTACACTCTATAAGGAATAAGAGGAGATACAGGAGGAGGAGTAAGAGTCCTGACCATAGGAGCTTACACTCTATAAGGAATAAGAGGAGATACAGGAGGAGGGGTAAGAGTCCTGACCATAGGAGCTTACACTCTATAAGGAATAATAGGAGATACAGGAGGAGGAATAAGAGTCCTGACCATAGGAGCTTACACTCTATAAGGAATGAGAGGAGATACAGGAGGAGGAGTAAGAGTCCTGACCATAGGAGCTTACACTCTATAAGGAATAAGAGGAGATACAGGAGAAGGAGTAAGAGTCCTGACCATAGGAGCTTACACTCTATAAGGAATAAGACGAGATACAGGAGGAGGAGTAAGAGTCCTGACCATAGGAGCTTACACTCTATAAGGAATAAGAGGAGATAGAGGAGGAGGAGTAAGAGTCCTGACCATAGGAGCTTACACTCTATAAGGAATAAGAGGAGATACAGGAGGAGGAGGAGAAAGAGTCCTGACCATAGGAGCTTACACTCTATAAGGAATAAGAGGAGATACAGGAGGAGGAGTAAGAGGCCTGACCATAGGAGCTTACACTCTATAAGGAATAAGAGGAGATACAGGAGGAGGAGGAGTAAGAGTCCTGACCATAGGAGCTTACACTCTATAAGGAATAAGAGGAGATACAGGAGGAGGAGGGGTAAGAGTTCTGATCATAGGAGCTTACACTCTATAAAGAATAAGAGGAAATACAGGAGGAGGAGTAAGAGTCCTGACCATAGGAGCTTACACTCTATAAGGAATAAGAGGAGATACAGGAGGAGGAGTAAGAGTCCTGACCATAGGAGCTTACACTCTATAAGGAATAAGAGGAGATACAGGAGGAGGAGTAAGAGTCCTGACCATAGGAGCTTACACTCTATAAGGAATAAGAGGAGATACAGGAGGAGGAGTAAGAGTCCTGACCATAGGAGCTTACACTCTATAAGGAATAAGAGGAGATACAGGAGGAGGAGTAAGAGTCCTGACCATAGGAGCTTACACTCTATAAGGAATAAGAGGAGATACAGGAGGAGGAATAAGAGTCCTGGCCATAGGAGCTTACACTATATAAGGAATAAGAGGAAATACAGGAGGAGGAGTAAGAGTCCTGACCATAGGAGCTTACACTCTATAAGGAATAAGAGGAGATACAGGAGGAGGAGTAGGAGCCCTGACCATAGGAGCTTACACTCTATAAGGAATAAGAGGAGATACAGGAGGAGGAGGAGTAAGAGTCCTGACCATAGGAGCTTACACTCTATAAGGAATAAGAGGACATACAGGAGGAGGAGGAGTAAGAGTCCTGACCATAGGAGCTTACACTCTATAAGGAATAAGAGGACACACAGGAGGAGGAGGAGTAAGAGTCCTGACCATAGGAGCTTACACTCTATAAGGAATAAGAGGACATACAGAAGGAGGAGTAGGAGCCCTGACCATAGGAGCTTACACTCTATAAGGAATAAGAGGAGATACAGGAGGAGGAGTAAGAGTCCTGACCATAGGAGCTTACACTCTATAAGGAATGAGAGGAGATACAGGAGGAGGAGTAAGAGTCCTGACCATAGGAGCTTACACTCTATAAGGAATAAGAGGAGATACAGGAGGGGGAGTAAGAGTCCTGACCATAGGAGCTTACACTCTATAAGGAATAAGAGGAGATACAGGAGGAGGAGTAAGAGTCCTGACCATAGGAGCTTACACTCTATAAGGAATAAGAGGAGATAGAGGAGGAGGAGTAAGAGTCCTGACCATAGGAGCTTACACTCTATAAGGAATAAGAGGAGATACAGGAGGAGGAGGAGAAAGAGTCCTGACCATAGGAGCTTACACTCTATAAGGAATAAGAGGAGATACAGGAGGAGGAGTAAGAGGCCTGACCATAGGAGCTTACACTCTATAAGGAATAAGAGGAGATACAGGAGGAGGAGGAGTAAGAGTCCTGACCATAGGAGCTTACACTCTATAAGGAATAAGAGGAGATACAGGAGGAGGAGGGGTAAGAGTTCTGATCATAGGAGCTTACACTCTATAAGGAATAAGAGGAGATACAGGAGGAGGAATAAGAGTCCTGGCCATAGGAGCTTACACTATATAAGGAATAAGAGCAGATACAGGAGGAGGAGTAAGAGTCCTGACCATAGGAGCTTACACTCTATAAGGAATAAGAGGAGATGCAGAAGGGGGAGTAAGAGACCTGACCATAGGAGCTTACACTCTATAAGTAATAAGAGGAGATACAGGAGGAGGAGTCCTGACCATAGGAAATACACTCTATAAGGAATAAAAGAAGATATAGGAGGAGGAGTAAGAGTCCTGACCATAGGAGCTTACACTCTATAAGGAATGAGAGGAGATACAGGAGGAGGAGTAAGAGTCCTGACCATAGGAGCTTACACTCTATAAGGAATAAGAGGAGATAGAGGAGGAGGAGTAAAAGTCCTGACCATAGGAGCTTACACTCTATAAGGAATAAGAGGAGATGCAGGAGGAAGAGGAGAAAGAGTCCTGACCATAGGAGCTTACACTCTATAAGGAATAAGAGGAGATACAGGAGGAGGAGTAAGAGTCCTGACCATAGGAGCTTACACTCTATAAGGAATAAGAGGAGATACAGGAGGAGGAGTAGGAGTAAGAGTCCTGACCATAGGAGCTTACACTCTATAAGGAATAAGAGGAGATACAGGAGGAGGAGTAGGAGTAAGAGTCCTGACCATAGGAGCTTACACTCTATAAGGAATAAGAGGAGATACAGGAGGAGGAGTAAGAGTCCTGACCATAGGAGCTTACACTCTATAAGGAATAAGAGGAGATACAGGAGGAGGAGTAAGAGTCCTGACCATAGGAGCTTACACTCTATAAGGAATAAGAGGAAATAAAGGAGGAGGAGGAGGAGTAAAAGTCCTGACCATAGGAGCTTACACTCTATAAGGAATAAGAGGAGATAAAGGAGGAGGAGGAGTAAGAGTCCTGACCATAGGAGCTTACACTCTATAAGGAATAAGAGGAGATACAGGAGGAGGAGTAAGAGTCCTGACCATAGGAGCTTACACTCTATAAGGAAGAAGAGGAGATACAGGAGGAGGAGTAAAAGTCCTGACCATAGGAGCTTACACTCTATAAGGAATAAGAGGAGATACAGGAGGAGGAGTAAGAGTCCTGACCATAGGAGCTTACACTCTATAAGGAATAAGAGGAAATAAAGGAGGAGGAGGAGGAGTAAAAGTCCTGACCATAGGAGCTTACACTCTATAAGGAATAAGAGGAGATAAAGGAGGAGGAGGAGTAAGAGTCCTGACCATAGGAGCTTACACTCTATAAGGAATAAGAGGAGAGACAGGAGGAGGAGTAAGAGTCCTGACCATAGGAGCTTACACTCTATAAGGAATAAGAGGAGATACAGGAGGAGGAGTAAGAGTCCTGACCATAGGAGCTTACACTCTATAAGGAATAAGAGGAGATACAGGAGGAGGAGTAGGAGCCCTGACCATAGGAGCTTACACTCTATAAGGAATAAGAGGAGATACAGGAGGAGGAGGAGTAAGAGTCCTGACCATAGGAGCTTACACTCTATAAGGAATAAGAGGACATACAGGAGGAGGAGGAGTAAGAGTCCTGACCATAGGAGCTTACACTCTATAAGGAATAAGAGGACATACAGAAGGAGGAGTAGGAGCCCTGACCATAGGAGCTTACACTCTATAAGGAATAAGAGGAGATACAGGAGGAGGAGTAAGAGTCCTGACCATAGGAGCTTACACTCTATAAGGAATGAGAGGAGATACAGGAGGAGGAGTAAGAGTCCTGACCATAGGAGCTTACACTCTATAAGGAATAAGAGGAGATACAGGAGGGGGAGTAAGAGTCCTGACCATAGGAGCTTACACTCTATAAGGAATAAGAGGAGATACAGGAGGAGGAGTAAGAGTCCTGACCATAGGAGCTTACACTCTATAAGGAATAAGAGGAGATACAGGAGGAGGAGGAGTAAGAGTCCTGACCATAGAAGTTACACTCTATAAGGAATAAGAGGAGATACAGGAGGAGGAGGAGAAAGAGTCCTGACCATAGGAGCTTACACTCTATAAGGAATAAGAGGAGATACAGGAGGAGGAGTAAGAGGCCTGACCATAGGAGCTTACACTCTATAAGGAATAAGAGGAGATACAGGAGGAGGAGGAGTAAGAGTCCTGACCATAGGAGCTTACACTCTATAAGGAATAAGAGGAGATACAGGAGGAGGAGGGGTAAGAGTTCTGATCATAGGAGCTTACACTCTATAAGGAATAAGAGGAGATACAGGAGGAGGAATAAGAGTCCTGGCCATAGGAGCTTACACTATATAAGGAATAAGAGGAGATACAGGAGGAGGAGTAAGAGTCCTGACCATAGGAGCTTACACTCTATAAGGAATAAGAGGAGATGCAGAAGGGGGAGTAAAAGACCTGACCATAGGAGCTTACACTCTATAAGTAATAAGAGGAGATACAGGAGGAGGAGTCCTGACCATAGGAAATACACTCTATAAGGAATAAAAGAAGATATAGGAGGAGGAGTAAGAGTCCTGACCATAGGAGCTTACACTCTATAAGGAATGAGAGGAGATACAGGAGGAGGAGTAAGAGTCCTGACCATAGGAGCTTACACTCTATAAGGAATAAGAGGAGATACAGGAGGAGGAGGAGTAAGAGTCCTGACCATAGGAGCTTACACTCTATAAGGAATAAGAGGAGATGCAGGAGGAGGAGGAGTAAAAGTCCTGACCATAGGAGCTTACACTCTATAAGGAATAAGAGGAGATACAGGAGGAGGAGTAAGAGTCCTGACCATAGGAGCTTACACTCTATAAGGAATAAGAGGAGATACAGGAGGAGGAGTAAGAGTCCTGACCATAGGAGCTTACACTCTATAAGGAATAAGAGGAGATACAGGAGGGGGAGTAAGAGTCCTGACCATAGGAGCTTACACTCTATAAGGAATAAGAGGAAATACAGGAGGAGTAGTAAGAGTCCTGACCATAAGAGCTTACACTCTATAAGGAATAAGAGGAGATACAGGAGAAGGAGTAAGAGTCCTGACCATAAGAGCTTACACTCTATAAGGAATAAGGGGAGATACAGGAGGAGGAGTAAGAGTCCTGACCATAGGAGCTTACACTCTATAAGGAATAAGAGGAGATACAGGAGGAGGAGGAGGAGTAAGAGTCCTGACCATAGGAGCTTACACTCTATAAGGAATAAGAGGAGATACAGGAGGAGGAGGAGTAAGAGTCCTGACCATAGGAGCTTACACTCTATAAGGAATAAGAGGAGATACAGGAGGAGGAGGAGTAAGAGTCCTGACCATAGGAGCTTACACTCTATAAGGAATAAGAGGAGATACAGGAGGAGGAGTAAGAGTCCTGACCATAGGAGCTTACACTCTATAAGGAATAAGAGGAGATACAGGAGGAGGGGTAAGAGTCCTGACCATAGGAGCTTACACTCTATAAGGAATAATAGGAGATACAGGAGGAGGAATAAGAGTCCTGACCATAGGAGCTTACACTCTATAAGGAATGAGAGGAGATACAGGAGGAGGAGTAAGAGTCCTGACCATAGGAGCTTACACTCTATAAGGAATAAGAGGAGATAGAGGAGGAGGAGTAAGAGTCCTGACCATAGGAGCTTATATTCTATAAGGAATAAGAGGAGATACAGGAGGAGGAGTAAGAGTCCTGACCATAGGAGCTTACACTCTATAAGGAATAAGAGGAGATACAGGAGGAGGGGTAAGAGTCCTGACCATAGGAGCTTACACTCTGTAAGGAATAAGAGGAGATACAGGAGGAGGAATAAGAGTCCTGACCATAGGAGCTTACACTCTATAAGGAATGAGAGGAGATACAGGAGGAGGAGTAAGAGTCCTGACCATAGGAGCTTACACTCTATAAGGAATAAGAGGAGATAGAGGAGGAGGAGTAAGAGTCCTGACCATAGGAGCTTACACTCTATAAGGAATAAGAGGAGATACAGGAGGAGGAGGAGAAAGAGTCCTGACCATAGGAGCTTACACTCTATAAGGAATAAGAGGAGATACAGGAGGAGGAGTAAGAGGCCTGACCATAGGAGCTTACACTCTATAAGGAATAAGAGGAGATACAGGAGGAGGAGGAGTAAGAGTCCTGACCATAGGAGCTTACACTCTATAAGGAATAAGAGGAGATACAGGAGGAGGAGGGGTAAGAGTTCTGATCATAGGAGCTTACACTCTATAAAGAATAAGAGGAAATACAGGAGGAGGAGTAAGAGTCCTGACCATAGGAGCTTACACTCTATAAGGAATAAGAGGAGATACAGGAGGAGGAGTAAGAGTCCTGACCATAGGAGCTTACACTCTATAAGGAATAAGAGGAGATACAGGAGGAGGAGTAAGAGTCCTGACCATAGGAGCTTACACTCTATAAGGAATAAGAGGAGATACAGGAGGAGGAGTAAGAGTCCTGACCATAGGAGCTTACACTCTATATGGAATAAGAGGAGATACAGGAGGAGGAGTAAGAGTCCTGACCATAGGAGCTTACACTCTATAAGGAATAAGAGGAGATACAGGAGGAGGAGGAGTAAGAGTCCTGACCATAGGAGCTTACACTCTATAAGGAATAAGAGGAGATACAGGAGGAGGAGTAGGAGCCCTGACCATAGGAGCTTACACTCTATAAGGAATAAGAGGAGATACAGGAGGAGGAGGAGTAAGAGTCCTGACCATAGGAGCTTACACTCTATAAGGAATAAGAGGACATACAGGAGGAGGAGGAGTAAGAGTCCTGACCATAGGAGCTTACACTCTATAAGGAATAAGAGGACACACAGGAGGAGGAGGAGTAAGAGTCCTGACCATAGGAGCTTACACTCTATAAGGAATAAGAGGACATACAGAAGGAGGAGTAGGAGCCCTGACCATAGGAGCTTACACTCTATAAGGAATAAGAGGAGATACAGGAGGGGGAGTAAGAGTCCTGACCATAGGAGTTACACTCTATAAGGAATAAGAGGAGATACAGGAGGAGGAGGAGAAAGAGTCCTGACCATAGGAGCTTACACTCTATAAGGAATAAGAGGAGATACAGGAGGAGGAGTAAGAGGCCTGACCATAGGAGCTTACACTCTATAAGGAATAAGAGGAGATACAGGAGGAGGAGGGGTAAGAGTTCTGATCATAGGAGCTTACACTCTATAAGGAATAAGAGGAGATACAGGAGGAGGAGGAATAAGAGTCCTGACCATAGGAGCTTACACTCTATAAGGAATAAGAGGAGATACAGGAGGAGGAGGGGTAAGAGTTCTGATCATAGGAGCTTACACTCTATAAGGAATAAGAGGAAATACAGGAGGAGGAGTAAGAGTCCTGACCATAGGAGCATACACTCTATAAGGAATAAGAGGAGATACAGGAGGAGGAGTAAGAGGCCTGACCATAGGAGCTTACACTCTATAAGGAATAAGAGGAGATACAGGAGGAGGAGGAATAAGAGTCCTGACCATAGGAGCTTACACTCTATAAGGAATAAGAGGAGATACAGGAGGAGGAGGGGTAAGAGTTCTGATCATAGGAGCTTACACTCTATAAGGAATAAGAGGAAATACAGGAGGAGGAGTAAGAGTCCTGACCATAGGAGCTTACACTCTATAAGGAATAAGAGGAGATACAGGAGGAGGAGGAGTAAGAGTCCTGACCATAGGAGCTTACACTCTATAAGGAATAAGAGGAGATACAGGAGGAGGAGGAGTAAGAGTCCTGACCATAGGAGCTTACACTCTATAAGGAATAAGAGGAGATACAGGAGGAGGAGTAAGAGTCCTGACCATAGGAGCTTACACTCTATAAGGAATAAAAGGAGATACAGGAGGAGGAGTAAGAGTCCTGACCATAGGAGCTTACACTCTATAAGGAATAAGAGGAGATACAGGAGGAGGAGGAGTAAGAGTCCTGACCATAGGAGCTTACACTCTATAAGGAATAAGAGGAGATACAGGAGGAGGAGTAAGAGTCCTGACCATAGGAGCTTACACTCTATAAGGAAGAAGAGGAGATACAGGAGGAGGAGTAAGAGTCCTGACCATAGGAGCTTACACTCTATAAGGAATAAGAGGAGATACAGGAGGAGGAGGAGTAAGAGTCCTGACCATAGGAGCTTACACTCTATAAGGAATAAGAGGAGATACAGGAGGGGGAGGAGTAAGAGTCCTGACCATAGGAGCTTACACTCTATAAGGAATAAGAGGAGATACAGGAGGAGGAGTAAGAGTCCTGACCATAGGAGCTTACACTCTATAAGGAATAAGAGGAGATACAGTAGGAGGAGTAAGAGTCCTGACCATAGGAGCTTACACTCTATAAGGAATAAGAGGAGATACAGGAGGAGGAGTAAGAGTCCTGACCATAGGAGCTTACACTCTATAAGGAATAAGAGGAGATACAGGAGGAGGAGGAGTAAGAGTCCTGACCATAGGAGCTTACACTCTATAAGGAATAAGAGGAGATACAGGAGGAGGAGTAAGAGTCCTGACCATAGGAGCTTACACTCTATAAGGAATAAGAGGAGATACAGGAGGAGGAGTAAGAGTCCTGACCATAGGAGCTTACACTCTATAAGGAATAAGAGGAGATACAGGAGGAGGAGGAGTAAGAGTCCTGACCATAGGAGCTTACACTCTATAAGGAATAAGAGGAGATACAGGAGGAGGAGGAGTAAGAGTCCTGACCATAGGAGCTTACACTCTATAAGGAATAAGAGGAGATACAGGAGGAGGAGTAAGAGTCCTGACCATAGGAGCTTACACTCTATAAGGAAGAAGAGGAGATACAGGAGGAGGAGTAAGAGTCCTGACCATAGGAGCTTACACTCTATAAGGAATAAGAGGAGATACAGGAGGAGGAGGAGTAAGAGTCCTGACCATAGGAGCTTACACTCTATAAGGAATAAGAGGAGATACAGGAGGGGGAGGAGTAAGAGTCCTGACCATAGGAGCTTACACTCTATAAGGAATAAGAGGAGATACAGGAGGAGGAGTAAGAGTCCTGACCATAGGAGCTTACACTCTATAAGGAATAAGAGGAGATACAGTAGGAGGAGTAAGAGTCCTGACCATAGGAGCTTACACTCTATAAGGAATAAGAGGAGATACAGGAGGAGGAGTAAGAGTCCTGACCATAGGAGCTTACACTCTATAAGGAATAAGAGGAGATACAGGAGGAGGAGGAGTAAGAGTCCTGACCATAGGAGCTTACACTCTATAAGGAATAAGAGGAGATACAGGAGGAGGAGTAAGAGTCCTGACCATAGGAGCTTACACTCTATAAGGAATAAGAGGAGATACAGGAGGAGGAGTAAGAGTCCTGACCATAGGAGCTTACACTCTATAAGGAATAAGAGGAGATACAGGAGGAGGAGGAGTAAGAGTCCTGACCATAGGAGCTTACACTCCATAAATAATAAGAGATGATACAGGAGGGGGAGTCAGAGTGTTGTTGGGTTTTGTCGTTTTGTAACATCTTGAGGTCCACAGTCTCGAGACTGCTGATCTATAACATGATCAGCTGCAGTGATACAAAGAAACATACGTTCAGCTGTATATGGGAAATATCTAGTGCAGCAGACAGGCCTGTATACTGTATATGATGTTATTCCCGATGTGATGTCTCTACCCACAATGTTATTCTGAGACGGTGAGACAGGATTTTACTAATGTTCTTCATGTTCTTTCTATTTCGTGTTTAAAAAAAATATCATGCAAATAGTAATGCAAAACCAGTCGGGATGTTTCCATCTTTGTGCAAGTAATAATATTGATTTTACAACCCTTATAATGACTGAAAGAATGATAAATATAGAAGATGATACGGTATTAAAGAATAACTCCAGGTGTTATTTTTTGCCCATATCATGCAGTTACCATCTCTAGTCCTACAGCACCATCAGTTTTTTGTCCAGTATTTCATTACTGTAACTGGGTCATGTGATCAGCAGTCTGACCCACAGAAAATCATTGCGTTTAAATGGGCACTTTAAGATTCAAAAACTTTTTATATGTTGTACATCTAGGCAAAATATTTTACCTTTCTAGTATATTTAATAAGAAAATGTTATTTCCTTTTTATAGAAATCATGGCTTAAAAAAAAAGGAGACCACTAGGGGTCCCCATACCGCCCAGAACATAATTCTGTCCGGCTGCAGCATTATCTTTGTCCCAGCTAAAACACAGATTGGGACAAAGTCCAGGAAATGAGGGTGGGACTAGCACTCCTCTGTGCTCACTCCTGTCCTGTCAGATCCCTGTCTGAAAACAGAGAGAAGGGGATTACAGAGCAGCTTGCAGTGATTGGATTAAAAGATCCAGCAAAGCACAGCACACTCAGGGAGGAAGTGAATGCATGGTGAGTGAGAATGAGCTCAGTGCTTGCCTTGGATACGCCCCTTGCTGGGATTTATGAGCCACATACAGAAGTTATCAATAACAACCTTTAATGGGGTACTCCACCCCTAGACATCTTATCCCCTATCCAAAGGATAGGGCATAAGATGTCAGATCGCCGGGGTCCCGCTGCTGGGGACCCCCACAATATAGCAAGCAGCACCCACCTGGAACAGCTTACGGAAGCGCTGGAGGATCTCAGGCTAATTCCTCCCGACCACGGGGACGGAAGATCGTGACATCATGACTCCGCCCCCCATGTGATGTCACGCCCCGCTCCCTCAATGCAAGTCTATGTGGAGGGGGTGTGACTTCCCGTGCCCTGCTCTACCAATCAGAGTGGCATACATCACACATCCCATCTCTGGCGCGAACCGAGGTAAACAATGGGGGAGATTGTTATCATTCCGAACATGTGCTCCCCTCTCTCGCGAGATGGTGGTCACGTGATCACGTCTCTCGCAATATGACAGCGCCGGTCTGCATAGCGCGCATGACATTGGACTTAGTGTTTATCACAGAGTGCGCATGTCATTATACATTACATAGCAGACAGCCCAGTGTCATGTATTGTGCATGTCAGCCGTCTTAGTCTACATTTGTCCCAGTGTTTCTTATGGCGCATACTTATGGACTTAGGTTGCAGAATGTGTCAAATTTAGAAAAAGGATGACGGTGCTCAAAGTTGCATGGATAAATTATCTCAAGTAGATATTTATTAAAAAACGATATATAAAGGATACATAAAATAGTACAGTGGTCCCTCAACATACGATGGTAATTGGTTCCAAATGAACCATCATTAGTTGAAACCATCGTTTGTTGAGGGATCCATGCAATGAAAATTATAGGACAGCGGTGAGCAGAAGAGACAGGTGAGTACTGTGGTCTTCAACCTGCGGACCTCCAGATGTTGCAAAACTACAACTCCCAGCATGCCCAGACAACCAACGGTTGCAACCAAGTTTTGCAACATATGGAGGTCCGCAGGTTGAAGACCACAGTACTCACCTGTCTCTTCTGCTCACCGCTGCCCTGGATGTGGCCCTCTATCGCTGTCGCCGCGACCACGGATGTCTCTGCTGCGTCTCTTCATCGCCCTCATCACATCGCTACGCTCCTATTGGATGACGGGACGGCGTGCGCGATGACGTGATGACGACGATGAAGAGCGCCGGCGATGCAAGGGATCCTGAAGAGGATGGTCCGGAGCCCCGAGGACAGGTGAGTAACACCCACCAGACCACGCGGGCCACCTTAACCCCTTAAGGACTCAGGGTTTTTCAGTTTTCGCACTTTTTTTTTTCCTCCTTACCTTTTAAAAATCATAACCCTTTCAATTTTCTACCTAAAAATCCATATTATGGCTTATTTTCTGCGTCGCCAATTCTACTTTGCAGTGACATTAGTCATTTTAGCCAAAAATGCACAACGAAATGGAAAAAAAAATCATTGTGCGACAAAATCGAAGAAAAAATGCCATTTTGTAAATTTTGGGGGCTTCCGTTTCTACGCAGTGCATATTTCAGTAAAAATTACACCTTATCATTATTCTGTAGGTCCATACGGTTAAAATGATACCCTACTTATATAGGTTTGATTTTGTCGCACTTCTGGAAAAAATCATAACTACATGCAGGAAAATTTATACTTAAAAATGTCATCTTCTGACCCCTATAACTTTTTTATTTTTCCATGTACAGGGTGGTATGAGGACCCATTTTTTGCGCCGTGATCTTAAGTTTTTATTGGTATGATTTTTGTTTTGATCGGACTTTTTGATCACTTTTTATTCATTTTTTAATGGTATAAAAAGTGACCAAAAATGCGCTTTTTTTGACTTTGGAATTTTTTTGTGCGTACGCCATTGACTGTGCGGTTTAATTAATTATATATTTTTATAGTTCGGACATTTACGCACGCGGCGATACCACATATGTTTATTTTTTTTTTTTTTACACAGTTTTATTTTTTTTTATGGGAAAAGGGGGGTGATTCAAACTTTTATTAGGGAAGGGGTTAAATGACCTTTATTAACACTTTTTTTTAACTTTTTTTTTGCAGTGTTATAGGTCCCAAAGGGACCTATAACACTGCACACACTGATCTTTTACACAGATCACAGGCGTGTATTAACACGCCTGTGATCAGTGTTATCGGCGCTTGACTGCTCCTGCCTGGATCTCAGGCACGGAGCAGTCATTCGCCGATCGGACACCAAGGAGGCAGGTAAGGGCCCTCCCGGTGTCCTGCAAGCTGTTTGGGACACCGCGATTTCACCGCGGCGGTCCCGAACAGCCCGACTGAGTAGCCGGGTCACTTTCACTTTAGAAGCGGCGGTCAGCTTTGACCGCCGCTTCTAAAGGGTTAATACCGCACATCGCCGCGATCGGCGATGTGTGGTAATAGCCGCGGGTCCCGGCCGTTGATGAGCGCCGGGACTGCCGCGATATGATGCGGGATTGCGGCGCGATCCCGCTTCATATCGTGGGAGCCGGCGCAGGACGTAAATATACGTCCTGCGTCGTTAAGAGGTTAAACTGCTATCCGGTGAAAGCTGAAGCAGTCTGTGCTGCCGTATAGCCGTTTATGCGATGGCCCCGACATAAAAAAGCATCGTATGTTGATGCTGCCTTAAACATGCGATGGCCTCTGAGAGGCCATCACATGTTGAAATTAACGTATGTCGGGGCCATCGTAGGTCGGGGGGGTCACTGTACATAAAACATATATAGCCATCTGAAAAGCCACAGGGCCCTTGCGGCTGACCTCAGGCTACATAAAAATAACGATTAAAACATAAAATAATGATACTGATAATGCAAAATAGGTAAAATATATAATGCCATAGGAACTCCTGCTGAAATAAAGTGCAAAACAATGAAAATCTAATAAAAGTGAGGCTGCATTCACACCACATTTTTGCAATACAGTTCACGTATCAGGTTTTTGGTGAAAAATGGGATTCCTCAAAGCCTGACTAGACTGTATCAAAACGTGTGTACAAATTTTAACCCGTATACGGTTGAAAACCTGTATAAGGTTTGAAAAATGATGTCCGGTTGCATCCGTTTTTTTAGAAAAAAAACGTATAAGTTTTTAACTTTTCACTCCATTTTGAATAAAGTTTCTCTTGTTTGATTGAAATTCTAAGAATAAAAAACTGTGCAAAGTCAAAAACCGTATGGTGAAAACCGGATGGAACCGTACGCACATACTGTTCTGTACGATTCCCATTGACTCCCATGTTAAAAAAAATAAATAAATACTGTATACGGTTTAATACAGTTTTTCACCTAGACCAAAAAATGTGGTAGACTACGATTTTGGGTACGGGTAAAAAAACGGACAAAACCGTATAAGACGCAAAACGGACTAAACCGGATGATGCGTTTGACATATGGTTTACAATGTTAAGTCAATGCATACAGTTTTCTATACAGTTCTATACAGTTTTTAACTTGAAACCGTATACGGGAACTGTATAGCAAAAATGTAGTGTGCATGCACCCTCAGACGGGCATTGTGCCACTTGTAGTCTGCGCTAGCTTCGGCACTTGTAGTAATATTCGTCAAGTTAGAAATAATGACACAGTATATATAGTGCGGCGGTGCTGTGCACCTCTTACCTATCCCACTGTTCATGGGAGACAGGAGTGTGGATCGATGCAGTGCGATCCTGCAGCTCCTGGAGTTGACTGCGCAACTCCAATGTTGAGGGCTGTGTAAGTTGTATCTCGCCGGCACTGATCTTTTGCAGCAGCGTGCAGATACTGCCAGCTATGTGATTCTCGGAGATGTGTGGACCTCTGCTCTGTGGCAGGTATAATGTAGTTCCGGCATCCTCATGTCATTGAGCGTGAGGGGTGCTTGATTGACCGGGCACTATCTGTCCACTGCACCTGTAGCGGTATGTTGGGCAGCAGCAGCAGACCTCACTGGGCAATGATTAAATAAGATTAATATTCAGGCTGGACGCGTTTCAGGATCACCATAGATCCTTTCTTCAGCAGCTAAAATAAATTGCGCAGTCAACTCCAGGAGCTGCAGGATCACACCACATCGATACACACTCTTGTCTCCCGTGATCGTTGGGATAAGTAAGAGGTGCACAGCACTGCCGCACTATATATACTGTATCATTATTTCTAACTAGAGATGTCGCAAATTGTTCGCCGGCGAACAGTTCCCGGCGAATCTAGCATGTTCGCCATTCGAACATATGTGAAGTTCGATCCACCCCCTATACTTTAACGTTGCGGTAAACTTTGACCCTGTGAGTCAGAGTCAGCAGACACATTACAGCCAATCAGCATCAGTCCCTCCCTTCCAGACCCTCCTACCTCTTGCACGGACGCCATTTTACCCTCATTCAGCATGCTGCAGGCTTAGGAAGTGGAAGGTCAGAGAAGCTGCTCCTGCTGTATAGGGAAAGCGATAGCTAGGTTGCTGCTGGGTGGTGTATTCAGGGTCCAGTTTACTCCGAAAAGCACTAGTGTAACAGCTGCTTTAAGGACAGTACCCAAAAAAGCCCTTTTTAGGGCTCAAATATCAGTCCGTGTGTCTTGCAACAGCTGGAGGCACCCTGGTTGGAAGGGAACTGCTGGTTAAAAGGGGTACTCCAGAATCAAACTTAAGTTCCTTCAAGCAACTAACTACTACAGTATTCAAAGGGCTGAAAGATATCAGTCCGTGTGTTTTGCAACAGCTGGAGGCACCCTGGTTGGGGACCACTGCTTAAAAGGGGAACACCGCTGGCAAGCTTTTTTTCTTTAAAGCAACTAACTACTATAGTATTCAAAGGGCTGAAATATATTAGTCCGTGTGTTTTGCAACAGCTGTAGGCACCCTGGTTGGGGACCACTGCTTAAAATGGGAACTCCGTGGCAAGCTTTTTTTCTTTAAAGCAACTAACTTATACAGTATTCAAAGGGTTGAAATATATCAGTCCGTGTGTTTTGCAACAGCTGGAGGCACCCTGGTTGGGGACCACTGCTTTTGGCCTTTTTTGGCTGTTAAATAAAACCAGTCACTGTCAGTTCACGTCACAGTTGCCATTTTTTTTGCCTGGAGGGCAAATTGTGTCACCCTAGTGCAAATCACATTTGGTGTGACAGTTGTGCAAATAAAAAATAAAAAAAATACCTTTTTTGGCTGTTAAATAAAACCAGACACTGTCAGTTCACGTCACAGTTGCCAGTTTTTTTGCCTGCAGGGCAAATTGTGTCACCCTAGTGCAAATCACATTTGGTGTGACACTTGTGCAAATTTATCCAAAAAAATGACAGGCAGAGGAAGGCCACCCCGCAGGGGCCGTCGTGGTGCTGAGATTCCCTTTGGTCCTAGAATGGCTAGTGTTCAGAGGCCATGTACCCTGAACCCCCAAAGTTCTGAGAACTTAGTTGACGGGCTATCACAAGACACCCAATCTACTACAGCTTCCACTCGGAACCTTGACACACCATCCTTCTCCTCTAGCTTAGCTTCGGGCACCTCTCATGCTACTACTTGCCCGCCTGCCGCCAGCACCAACACTAGCACCACAGCAGCTTTACTTGATCCGTCATAGGAGTTATTTACACATCGGTTTGAAGACATGAGTGATGCACAACCATTATTGCCAGAGGATGTAGTTAACAGGGATATGTCTCAGTCAGGCAGCATTACACACATGGACGTACGGTGTGATGATGATGCTGTACCTGCTGCTGCTTCCTTTCTTGAGGTGTCAGATGATTGCGGTGAAGGTGTTGATGATGACGATGTGTCCGTGGATGCCACATAGGTGCCCGCTAGAAGAGAAGAAGAGGGGGAAAGTTCAGATGGGGAGACAGAGAGGAGGAGGAGACGAGTTGGAAGCAGGGGGAGGTCATCTCAAGGAGCTAGTGGCACAGTCAGACAGCAGTCAGTGCATCGGCACCCAGGGTCAGCCAGACGGGACGCCAATCAACGCATGCTGTTGCCACCACCAGAATGCCATTATCGCAGAGCTCAGCAGTGTGGCATTTTTTTGTGTGTCTGCCTCTGACAACAGCGAGGCCATTTGCAGCCTGTGCCAGAAGAAACTGAGTCGTGGGAAGTCCAACACCCTCTTAGGAACAACTGCTTTGCGAAAGCACATGATGTCACATCACAAACGCCTATGGGATCAACACGTCAGTACAAGCAGCACACAAAGTCAAAGCCGCCATTCTCCTCCTGGTCCAGCATCTTCAGCCAGGTCAACCACTGCTGCCCTCCTTGCCCCCTCTCAACCATCCACCTCTCCGTCTCTCGCCTTGAGCAGTTTCTGCTCATCTGCCCACAGTCAGGTGTCTGTCAAGGAGATGTTTGAGCACAAGAAGGCAATGTCTCAAAGTCACCCCCTAGCCCGGAGTCTGACAGCTGGCTTGTCGGAAGTGTTAGCCCACCAGCTTTTACCATACAAGCTGGTGGAGTCTGAGGCCTTTAAAAAAATTGTAGTCATTGGGACACCGCAGTGGAAGGTACCCGGCCGAAATTTTTTTGCACAAAAGGCAATCCCTAACCTTTACTCCATTGTGCAAAAGGAAATTATGGCATGTCTGGGACACAGTGTAGGGGCAAGGGTCCATCTGACCAATGATACCTGGTCTGCAAAGCATGGTCAGGGCAGGTATATCACCTACACTGCGCATTGGGTAAACCTGGTGATGGCTGCCAAGCATGGAATGTATGGCTCTACAGAGGAGTTGGTGACACCGCCACGACTTGCAGGCAGGCCTGCTGCCACCTCCTCTACTCCTCCTACTCCATCCTCTTCCATAACCTCCTCAGCCGAGTCCTCTTCCACTGCTGCGTCTTGCTCCACATCACCGGCACCCCCCCAGCTCCCCAGGTGCTATTCCACATCCCGGATACGGCAGTGTCACGCCATCTTGGGGTTTACTTGCCTCAAAGCGGAGAGTCACACCGCACCAGTGCTCCTGTCGGCCCTGAATGCACAGGCGGAACAGTAGCTGACTCCGCACCAACTGGAGATCGGCAAGGTGGTTTGTGACAACGGAACAAATTTGTTGGCGGCATTGAGGTTGGGCAAGTTGACACATGTGCCGTGCATGGCACATGTGTGTAATCTGATTGTACAATGCTTTGTGCTCAAGTACCCAGGCTTACAGGATGTCCTGAAGCAGTCCAGGAAGGTGTGTGGCAATTTCAGGCGTTCCTACGCGGCCATGGCGCACTTGTCAGATATCCAGCGGCGAAACAACATGCCAGTGATTTGCGACAGCCCGACACGTTGACATTCAACACTCCTAATGTTCGACCGCCTGCTCCAACAAGAAAAAGCCATCAACGAATATTTGTATGACCGGGGTGCTAGGACATCATCTGCGGAGCTGGGAATTTTTTTGCCACGTTACTGGAGGCTCATGCGGAGGTGACAAACCTGGTCAGTCGCACTGAAGGCACCATCAGCCTGCGAGCCCTGCGAAGAATGCTGGAGCAGGCAGTAGATGAATGTGAAGAGGAAGAGTTTTGGACACCATCACCACCAGAAACAGCCTTATCAGCATCGCTTGCTGGACCTGCGACAACACTGGAAGAGGATTGTGAGGAAGAGGAGTTAGAGGAGGAATGTGGCTTTGAAGAGGAGGAGGAAGACCAACCACAGCAGGCATCCCAGGGTGCTCCTTGTCACCTATCTGGTTCCCGTGGTGTTGTATGTGGCTGGGGGAAGAAGATTATACCTTCCCTGACATCAGTGAGGACGAGGAAGGGGACATGAGTAGCTCGGCATCCGTCCTTGTGCAAATGGGGTCTTTCATGCTGTCGTGCCTGTTGAGGGACCTTCGTATAAAAAGGATGAAGGAGAACGACCTGCACTGGGTGTCCACGCTACTAGACCCCCGGTATAAACATAAAGTGCCTGACATGTTACCGCATTACAGCCAGGCGGAAAGGATTCAGCAGGTCCAAAATAAATTAAGAAGTATGCTGTACACAGCGTATAAGGGTCATGTCACAGTACAACAGGGATCTAACAGGGGAAGAGGTGAAAGTAATCTTCCTCCTCCCATGAACATGCCGTCAAGGACAGGATGCTTTACAGACATGCTGTTGATGGAGGACATGCAGAGCTTTTTAAGTCCTACGCATCGCCACAGCCCTTCGGGGTCCACCATCAGAGAACGACTTGACCGACAGGTAGCAGACTACCTGGCCTTAACCACAGATATCGACACTCTGAGGAGCGATGAACCCCTTGACTACTGGGTGTGCCGGCTTGACCTGTGGCCTGAGCTATCCCAATTTGCGGTCAAACTTCTGGCCTGTCCCGCTTCAAGTGTCCTGTCAGAAAGGACCTTAAGTGCACCAGGAGGTATTGTCACTGAGAAGAGGAGTCGCCTTGGTCAAAAAAGTCGGTATTACCTCACCTTTATTAAGATGAATGAGGGATGGATCCCGAAGGGACTGACAGTGGGCGATACATTTGACTGAACAAGGCCTGATCAGATGAGCTGCCTTGGGCTAAAAATGGTCCACACACTGCTGTATTTGAACTCTGAATGCCGGATGACTTGGGTGGCTTATCCGCCACCAACTAGGGTTCAAGCCGCAATGTTTTAGGTCACTTTCTGCCTGGCGAAACAAACAGAAATCTTTCTGTCCGCTGCTACAGCAGCGGCTGCGAAAATACAAAATTTTCATCCATGTGTACATGCCTAATTTTTCTGGCCTCTGCTGCTGCACTTGTTATGGTCCTGCAATTTTTCTGCCCGCTGCTACAGCTGCGACAATATCAAATTTTCCAGCCAGGTGTACATGCCTCATTTTTCTGGCCTCTGCTGCTGCACTTTTTCTGGTACTGCAATTTTTTTGGCCGCTGCTAAAGCTGCGGCTGCGACAATACCCAATTTTTCATCCATGTGTACATGCCTAATTTTTCTTGTACTCTCTGCTGACATCTCTGTCCATTTTAGCAACTGTGGATATTAGATGTGTGCTGCCTTGCAGCGCTGAGGCCTTGGGTTCAAATCCCACTATGTGCTGCCTCAAAGGGGGCTCTAACTATTTGCTGCCTAATATGGGGGAATCTATGTGCTGCCTAAAGGGAGGATCTAACTATGTGTTGCCTAATATGGGGGAATCTATGTGCTGCCTAAAGGGGGGATCTAACTATGTGATGCCTAAAGGGGGCTAAAACATGTTATTTCAAACCATTTAGGAATGTTAGGTGATTTATGCCTTTTATGGATTAAAACCAGACTCTGCATCAACTATGTAATTTTCCATGGGAGTTTTGCCATGGATCCCCCTCCAGCACGTCACAGTTCAGGTGTTAGTCCCCTTAAAACAACTTTTAAATCACTATTGTGCCCATAAAGAGTCCTTGTGGGTTTTAAAATTTGCCTGCCCATTGAAGTCAATGGCGGTTCGCCCGGTTCACCGGTTCGCAAACTTTTGCGGAAGTTCGCGTTCGCGGTTCATGAACCGAAAATGTTATGTTAGCGACATCACTATACTTTACATTTTTATGTATATGTACTGTATATATTCATATTATAATTGGGTATAATTATTAGTTTTGGGCGCGAATATTCGCATTTCAAATTTTCATTGCGAATAACGCAAATTTGTGAATTCGCAAATATTGCAAATATATTCGCTATATATTTGAAACTACGAATATTCACTTTTTTCTGCATATGCGCATATTCCTTCTTTATACTTGTGGGCCAATTAGAATGATGCAAATACACTTGTCAGAGGTTATCAACAACATCCCTAGCAACCAATAGTAAAGTTGCCCACCCCCTCACTGTTTTCTTCCTTGAATGCGCGAATATGCAAATATAACGAATACGAAAAATTTGTGAATATAAGACGCATATTCGTCTATATATTTGCAAAATATCACAAATTTGAATATGGGCAATGCCGCTCATCACTAATATTGTTGCTCGTGAATATTCGCAATGCAAATTTTAATCGCGAATATCGCATATTCGCGAATTTGCGAATATTGTGAATATAGCACTATACATTCATAATTACGAATATTCGGTTTTTTATTTTAATATATATATATATATATATATATATATATATATATATATATATATATATATATACTGATAATCCCTCTCTGTTTCCAGCTTGTGTTTGGTCCAAGGAAGACTCTAATGCTTCTGTGTGAGACTGGCGCGCGAATATTCGCATATTGGAGACTGCAGTGTCCGCGCGGTCCTAGCGCCGACTGATTCAGCCGGCGCTGGCCGCACTCGGAATCTCCGGTCGCAAATTTTCTGCCCGGAGATTCCGTAGTCTGAACCTAGCCTTATAGGAAAGTATCCTCCCCCTTCACTATATAAGATTCCTCCCATCAGCAGCTCCCTGCAGTTTCTTGTGGATAATGTGATAGGCTGTCCGGGCATGCTGGGAGTTGTAGTTTTGCTACATCTGGAGGTCCGCAAGTTGAAGACCACTGTAATAGGAGCTAGAATACTGTCCGTGGACTCCTGTGTATGACCGTGAGCATCGGAGCGGTGCTCGCGTCATACACGGCTGGACCCGCCGGTAATGGCCGACATCCGCGATCACGCTGATGTCCGCCATTAACCCCTCAGATGTCGTGATCAGCACAGATCACGGCATCTGCGGCAGTGCGCATGTTAAATTAGATGATCGTATCGCCCGCATCGCTGCCACGGTGATCCAATCATCTGCCTCCCTCCGTCTCCTGGCGTCTCCTGCTCTGGTCTGAGATCGAGCAGACCAGAGCAGAAGATGACTGATAATACTGATCAGGGCTATGCTCTATGCATACCACTGAACAGTATTAGCAATCAAAAGATTGCTATAGCTAAAAAGTGTAAAAAAAAAAGTTCAAAATTTTAAAAATAAAAAGTAATAAAAAGGGAAAAATCCTCTGCCCCAATAAAAATGTAAATTGTCAGTTTTTCCCATTTTACCCGCAAAAAATGTAAAAAAAAATTTTATAAACAAATTTGGTGCGTAAATGTCCGAACTTTTAAAATATAATGTTAATGATCCAATACAGTGAACGGCGTAAATGTAAAAAATAAAAATCCAAAAATGCTGCTTTTTAGTCACATTTTATTCCCCCAAAAATTAATAACAAATTATCGAAAAGTTTTAAATATGCAAATGTGGTATCGATAAAAATGACAGATGATGCACAAAAAATTAGCCTTCAAACCGCCCTATATATGGAAAAATTTTAAAGTTATAGGTGGTCAAAATAGGGCAATTTTAGATTACTGATTTTGTACAAAAACTTTTAGATTTTTTTTTTTAAACAGTACAAAAATATAAAAGTATCTAGACATGGGTATCATTGTAATCGTATTGCAGGGATACAGATGTGGAGGACGGGAATCCTGGCAGGGGTTCCATTGTTCTTCCAGCGAAAACCGACTTCGGCACTGTGAGCGCTACACTGGAGGCGTGATGAAACGGGAGTCAGGAGTAGCTTGTATCAAACTTTTTATTAATATCATAAAAAGTGGTACTACATAAGGACTAAGCGTTTCAGAGGGGCTCTCTCCTTTCTCAGGTCCAAGTAACAGTGTGCTGATACAGTGTTTGATATAAACCAAGAACCATGAAGTCATTATTACACTAAACTTTTGAATTTTGGTGTGTCTGAACGCTATTGGAGACTGAGTGTGACATCAACCTCCAGGGTAAGTTTATAGTATAGGGAACTAATTGGCTAGTGCATTAACTCTGTGATTTTTTTGCCCGTTGAAACCAATAGGCCCATTGTGGTCTATGGGGATCTCATGGTATGTAAAACTGTAAGAGAAGCAGAAGGGTCTTGGCAGTACAGTGGGTGGGAGACTCTGGTGGTGGTTCGAGTCCTGGGGTCAGAGTGTTGTAGTTACTTTACTTTACTCGTGATTGACAAATGTAGGTCAGTTGGTAATTAAGAAAGCCTTTGAACCGTGGGAACTAGGTCAATTGGCAATTAACTGAGTGTTTGAACCGTGGGAACTAGGTTACTGGGGTACCAAATATGGGTATTGGGGTTAATTGAAACTGGATGAAATGTGTAAGGCTGGGAATGAATGAATGGAACATATGAGATTTATCAAAACCTGTGCAAAGGAAAGGCTGCTGAGTTGCCCATAGCAGTCAATCAGATCGCTTCTTTCGTTTTACATAAGGCCTCTAGCAAAATGAAAGAAGTGATCTGATTGGTTGCTATGGGCAACATTTTCTTTGCAAAGGTTTTGATAAATCTCCCCCAAATGTCCCATTATGTTCCTTAACCTCCAATTCATTCATACCCAGCCTTACACATTACATCCAGTTTCAATTAACACCAATACCCCATTAACCTAGTTCCCACGGTTCAAACCCTCAGTTAATTACCAATTGACCTACATTTGTCAATCACAAGTAAAGTTTAACCACAACACTGTTACACTCCGTCCCACCCTGGGACACAAACCACCACCAGGGTCTCCCATCCACTGTACTGCTGAGACCCTCCTGCTTATCTTACAGTTTTACATACCGTGAGATCCCCATAGACCACAATGGGCCTATTGGTTTCAACAGGCAAAAAAATCACAGAGTTAATGCAGTAGCCCATTAGTTCCCTATACCATTAAAGAAGGGAAAATATTCGCATAAATTTTCGCATATGCGCATACATTTTCGTATATGCGCATAAAAAATGAATATGTGAATAATATTCGTCCATATATTCGCAAAATATTGCGAATTTGAATATGGTCTATGCCGCTCATCACTAGTTCTGACAAACGCAAAAATACAAATACCCAAATGTGACCCCATTTTGGAAACTACACCGCTCACGGAATGTAACAAGGGGTATAGTGAGCCTGAATACCCCACAGGTGTTTGACGAATGTTCGTGAAAGTTGGATGGAAAAACGAAAAAAAAAATGTTTAACTAAAATGCTTGTGTTACCGTAAATTTTTCATTTTCACAAGGGAAAATAGGAAAAAAAAGCTATCAAAATTTGTAACCCCATTTCTTCTGAGTAAGAACATACACCCTATGTGCATGTAAAATGCTCTGCGGGTGCACAACAAGAACTTTGCCTTATTAACATCTACGGCCCACAGTCTAAGTGGGACCGGAAGTGTCTCTTTATGAGGATCAAGCCCTATCTTTTTACAAGTCGGCAGGTGGTCTTTGGAGGGGACTTCAATGCTGTCACGAGGCCCCAAGATAGGGGAGGTTCCAGAGACAAGCTGACTTATGATAGCGTCGCCCTAAATAGCTGTTACGCCTAGCGCTCCGGGCCCCCGCTCCTCCCCGGAGCGCTCACGGCGTCTTTCTCCCTGCAGCTCCCCGGTCAGTCCCGCTGACCGGGAGCGCTGCTCTGTCATGGCCGTTGGGGATGCGATTCGCACAGCGGGACGCGCCCGCTCGCGAATCGCATCCCAGGTCACTTACCCGTTCCCGTCCCCTGCTGTCATGTGCTGGCGCGCGCGGCTCCGCTCTCTAGGGCGCGCGCGCGCCAGCTCCCTGAGACTTAAAGGGCCAGTGCACCAATGATTGGTGCCTGGCCCAATTAGCTTAATTGGCTTCCACCTGGTCCCTGACTATATCTAACCTCCTCCCATGCACTTCCTTGCCGGATCTTGTTGCCCTTGTGCCTAGTGAAAGCGTTTTGTGTGTTTAAAGCCTGTGTACCAGAACTTCTGCTATCTCCCCTGACTACGAACCTTGCCGCCTGCCCCCGACCTTCTGCTACGTCCGACTTTGCTTCTGCCTACTCCCTTGTACCTCGCCTATCTTCAGCAGTCAGAGAGGTGAGCCGTTGCTAGTGGATACGACCTGGTCACTACCGCCGCAGCAAGACCATCCCGCTTTGCGGCGGGCTCTGGTGAAAACCTGTAGTGGCTTAGAACCGGTCCACTAGCGCGGCCCTCGCCATCCCTCTCTGGCACAGAGGATCCACTACCTGCCAGCCGGCATCGTGACAGTAGATCCGGCCATGGATCCCGCTGAAGTTCCTCTGCCAGCTGTCGCTGACCTCCCTACGCTGGTCGCCCAGCAAGCTCGTCAGATCGCCCAACAAGATCACCAGCTGTCGTACTTGACCACCATGACACAGCAACTCCAGTCACAACTACAGCAAGTACAGTCACAGCTACAGCAGCAACAACCATCTCCTCCGCCAGCTCCTGCACCCCTTCCGCAGCGAGTGGCCACTCCTAGCCTCCGCCTGTCCTTGCCGGACAAATTTAATGGGGACTCTAAGTTTTGCCGTGGCTTTCTTTCGCAATGTTCCCTGCACTTGGAGATGATGTCGGACCAGTTTCCTACTGAAAGGTCTAAGGTGGCTTTCGTAGTCAGCCTTCTGTCTGGAAAAGCCCTGTCATGGGCCACACCGCTCTGGGACCGCAATGACCCCGTCACTGCCTCTGTACACTCCTTCTTCTCGGAAATTCGAAGTGTCTTTGAGGAACCTGCCCGAGCCTCTTCTGCTGAGACTGCCCTGCTGAACCTGGTCCAGGGTAATTCCTCCGTTGGCGAGTACGCCATACAATTCCGTACTCTTGCTTCTGAACTATCCTGGAATAATGAGGCTCTCTGCGCGACCTTTAAAAAAGGCCTATCCAGCAACATTAAAGATGTTCTGGCCGCACGAGAGACTCCTGCTAACCTGCATGAACTCATCCATCTAGCCACTCGCATTGACATGCGTTTTTCTGAGAGGCATCAAGAGCTCCGCCAGGAAAAAGACTTAGATCTCTGGACACCTCTCCCACAGTCTCCACTGCAATCTGCGCCTAGGCCTCCCGCCGAGGAGGCCATGCAAGTGGATCGGTCTCGCCTGACCCTGGAAGAGAGGAATCGCCGTAAGGAAGAGAATCTTTGTCTGTACTGTGCCAGTACTGAACATTTTTTGGTGGATTGCCCAATCCGTCCTCCACGTCTGGGAAACGCACGCTCGCACCCAGCTCTCGTGGGTGTGGCGTCTCTTGATGCTAAGTCGGCTTCTCCACGTCTCACGGTGCCTGTTCGGATTTCTACTTCAGCCAGCTCTCCCCTCTCAGCCGTGGCCTGCCTGGACTCTGGAGCTTCTGGGAATTTTATTCGGGAGTCCTTAGTGAATAAATTCCGCATTCCGGTGACCCGTCTTGTCAAGCCACTCCACATTTCCGCGGTCAACGGAGCCAGGTTGGATTGCACCGTGCGTTACCGCACGGAGCCCCTCCTAATGTGCATCGGACCTCATCACGAGGAAATTGTATTTTTTGTCCTTCCTAATTGCACTTCTGAAGTTCTCCTTGGACTACCCTGGCTTCAACACCATTCCCCAACCCTGGATTGGTCCACTGGGGAGATCAAGAGTTGTGGTCCCTTTTGTTCCAAGGACTGCCTTCAACCGGTTCCCAGTACTCCCTGCCGTGACCCTGTGGTTCCTCCTGTATCCGGTCTCCCTAAGTTCATTAAGGACTCTGCCTGCCACAGGAAATGCCTCTCCCCCCCTCCCAGTCCCATCAGGCAAGCCTCTGTGTCCCCTCATGGCCCTCGTCCTGGTGTCACACTGCCCCGTACCAGGTCTCGCCCTCTGCCCTCTCTCCCCATTCCTACTCCTGCTGTTCTGCCTGCCGTTGAGGAATCCCTCCATCCTTTCCCGGTGTCCTCATCCCAGGGGAGGCAGTTACCGGACAAAGAGAAGGGGAGACCTAAGGGGGGGGGTACTGTTACGCCTAGCGCTCCGGGCCCCCGCTCCTCCCCGGAGCGCTCACGGCGTCTTTCTCCCTGCAGCTCCCCGGTCAGTCCCGCTGACCGGGAGCGCTGCTCTGTCATGGCCGTTGGGGATGCGATTCGCACAGCGGGACGCGCCCGCTCGCGAATCGCATCCCAGGTCACTTACCCGTTCCCGTCCCCTGCTGTCATGTGCTGGCGCGCGCGGCTCCGCTCTCTAGGGCGTGCGCGCGCCAGCTCCCTGAGACTTAAAGGGCCAGTGCACCAATGATTGGTGCCTGGCCCAATTAGCTTAATTGGCTTCCACCTGGTCCCTGACTATATCTAACCTCCTCCCATGCACTTCCTTGCCTGATCTTGTTGCCCTTGTGCCTAGTGAAAGCGTTTTGTGTGTTTAAAGCCTGTGTACCAGAACTTCTGCTATCTCCCCTGACTACGAACCTTGCCGCCTGCCCCCGACCTTCTGCTACGTCCGACTTTGCTTCTGCCTACTCCCTTGTACCTCGCCTATCTTCAGCAGTCAGAGAGGTGAGCCGTTGCTAGTGGATACGACCTGGTCACTACCGCCGCAGCAAGACCATCCCGCTTTGCGGCGGGCTCTGGTGAAAACCTGTAGTGGCTTAGAACCGGTCCACTAGCGCGGCCCTCGCCATCCCTCTCTGGCACAGAGGATCCACTACCTGCCAGCCGGCATCGTGACAATAGCATAGCGAGTGAGGCTCGCCTGGTGGATGTCCACATCCGGCACACCCCAGGGCACGCGGGATTCACCTATCATAGGAGCAGTTGTAGGTCCAGAATAGACAGGTACTGAACTTGAGCTTTAGGGGTTTGTTGTTTGGCTTATAGTGTTATATGTATTTGTTATTGCATTTATTGTTGCATTTATTGTTGTAGTCTGTGTATACTTATGTACTGTATAAATTATTAGTCTGTGTTTATTTTATGTAATGTATATATTGTGTGATGCCACCTGGGGTTTGGGTTTAGTTTAGGTTGGGTGGTGGGTTAAAAGGGGGGAGGGGGTTTGTATGGGACTTTTATATATACAGAAAATCCTGGACTGGTTCATGGACGTCTGGTAACATGTACTGGGGGCATGGGATGCGGGGCCAGCTCAGGGCCAAAAAAGAAAAAAAAAAAAGTGGTGTTATTTTGTTTCTGTTGGTTTTTATTATTTTGTATATATTATTATTGTGATTGTTGTTATTCTTTTTGGTATATTATTGGTATTGGGTTTTTGGGATTGCAACTGGGCCAGGAAATTCACATTTAGTATTAGTGTATATTAGTGTATATAGTTTATTAGTATGGTATGGGTATTATGGGTATTATAGGAATATGTTTTTTGTAAATATTGTATATATTTGTTTGTGTGCAGGAATGAGTGTGGGGTGGACCGGTGTTGTATTTTATGCTATGGTGTTGGTTTTATGATTCATTATATTGATATGTTCTGTCAGATATGGTATGTTCATGTTTGTAATTATTTATTGTTATGTTTGAAATTTTAATTAAAGATCTACAGGATATAACTCAGGATCAGTACAGGATAAGTAATGTAATGTATGTACACAATGACCTCACCAGCAGAATAGTGAGTACAGCTCTGGAGAGAGGTTGTGTTCTGCTGAGCTCCTGAGTCTTCCAGTGAAGCAGTGATTTCCATCCGCCCCTCCCCAGGTGTGTGGCAGATACCTGGGTAGAGGGTTTTCCTGCTATGGAGCCCCAGGAGGCTTCATCTTGCACTCCCCGTACCCGGCCGGCGGTGGGTGCAAAGGAAAATGCGACGGCCAGCAGCCAGGATGGGGTGAGACGATCCACCAGGGCCCATCGCCATGTGGGGCCCCCTCCCCCATCCCCAGCTGGGAGCTGCAAGGCTTCCAGTAAAAGTTCCTCTGGGAAAAGAAGCTCATCCAGGCAGAGGAGTGGAGTGAAGGCTTCTACCTCAGGCTCCTCAGAACCCCAGCAATGGGGGGGTAAAGGAGCCAAGGGAATCCCTGGAGACTTTCAGATCTAGAATCCAGGCAAAGATGGCCCAATATGAACAGCTTGGGAAACAGCTACGAGGTCTAAGAGAAGACATTAAGTTTGCAACTTACCAGGCGGATACAGCAGCCAAGGGCAAGAGAGCAGCGTTCACTGCAAAGGTGAGAGCACTAAAGAAAGAGGTGGAGGAGATTGTTCAGCTGAGAGCAGACATTGTGGCTGGAGCCGGCTTCTTCAGTGAGAAGATTCTTAATGAAGAGAGGTTCCCCAAAAAGGGGGTCTCCAGAGGTTCAGAAAAAGATTGTCACCAAGATGACTGCCAGAGCGAGGAGGAGGAGATGGAGGGAGGTGAGGAGGGGGATGTGAGTGAGGGGGATATGGACACGGGTTCTGTTTTTACCACCACTGTTACCCCAGACCCCCCACTTACCATCAGTGCGGACTACATAAACCCGGCTCAGGTGGCCTTACCTCCCTCCAGTGAGGATGATGAGGATGGCAGTGACTGCAGTGATGGCAGCAGCTCGGCAGATGGGGGTCTCCTGCGTGCGATTGTTATGCAGGAGTCCCCCACCCGTCTGGAGAACTTCACTTTTGGTGATGATTTGGGCCCAGAAGAGAAGGGGAAGAGGAAGAAAGTGAAGGGCAAGAAGAGGAAGAAGGCACAAGGAGTGAAATTTGTATTTTCTTCTTTCCAGCAACCTGGGTCGGCTGAGAAGTCAGCTCAGGGTGCTGGGTCCCCCAATCTGCCAGACCCCGTTTCTGTAGTGGAGCGGGGCCAGCATGGGGGATACAGTAGTGCACCCAAAATGGCCGCGGGTGCTATAGAAAAAAAAGGGCACCCTCCTGTGAGGGGGGAGGGTGTCCAGGCGCCAGAAAATAGCGGCAGATTCACCCGTCCGGGGGGCGGTCCCTCGGTTGAAGTGGGCGGTACAGGTCCTGGCGCTGCAGGGCACTCCCCTGTGAGGGGGGGGAGTGTCCGGGTGCCGGACCTTGTTGGTTCAGGGGGCGGTCCCCTAGGTGACGTTGACGGGGCGGGAGTGCGTCTGGAGGGACAGCTCCTGCCAAGATGTACAGCATTTTGTGGGGGGGCGTGGCCACCCATGTCAGAGGCGGAGCCTGTCTCTGTGTCCCAGGAGAGTGGAAGGAAGAACTCTACAGCGCCAATCCTAAAACCGGCAACCCTTGTACATGAAACAAAAGACACAGCCAGCCCAGCCTGTAATACAAGGGAGAGTGTAGGCAAGAGTGAAAGTGAGAGCAAAAATGGTAATGTGCAGAATGTGAGTTATGGTAGTGTGCATGGGAGGAGTTGTGGTAGCAGTGTGGATGAGGGGGGTGCAAGTGGTGTACAAGAGAGGGGTGCAAGTGGTGTGCAAGGGAGGGGTGCAAGTGGTGTGCAAGAGAGGGGTGCAAGTGGTGTACAAGAGAGGGGTGCAAGTGGTGTGCAAGGGAGGGGTGCAAGTGGTGTGCAAGAGAGGGGTGCAAGTGGTGTGCAAGAGAGGGGTGCAAGTGGAGTGCAAGAGAGGGGTGCAAGTGGAGTGCAAGAGAGGGGTGCAAGTGGAATGCAAGAGAGGGGTGCAAGTGGAGTGCAAGAGAGGAGTGCAAATGGGGTGCAAGAGAGGGGTGCTAGCGAAATTCAGGTGAGGAGTGGTAGTGGAATGGCAGAGAGAGGTTTGGTGGCTGACACCTCTGTTAAGAATAAGGGTCCTGGTTTGGTTTCTGGTTCGACTGCCCCCCGGTAGTGGCTGCTTCTCCCAGAAGCTATGCCAGCGTCACTGCCGGGGGATCAGGGGGATCCCCATCTCCATCTGGCTCTGGGGGTCACTTGCAACAGCGCCTCCTGGAGGCTCTACGTAGGGGAGACAGATCAATTCATGTAGAGGGGAGGGGTGAGGTTGACCTGTCTTTTTGGATAGAAAGACACGGCTTAGGTGCCTTCCGAGAACAAAACGGGGAGGTGGTCTGGTCCCTTCCGACATCCGGGCAGGAAAGTGGCCGTAGGAATGTGGTCCGTTTAGTGTGGAGGGGCGAAGATGCGTGTCCGCCTCGGGGTAAGGTGGTTGAGCTCCTCCTCCGGATGAAATTCAGGGCAAGTGACATCTTTGCCCTGATCCACCCCTACGGTACTTCCGAGTTTGACATCAGCTTCGTTCGGCCAGAGGGTTTGGAACTCTTCTGGTCGAACTATGAGGTGGTGAAAAGCGAGCCCGGCTGGCGGGATTTTGCCATAAAGGCGATATCCCGTCAGAATTTGGTCAAGAAAGTGACCGTTTTGACACGTAACGAATCACTTTCATGCTATGATATCATGACCTGGCTCAGCAGATATGGTGATGTGACGGACATGCCGAAAAAGAACTACGACGAACATGGGATCTGGTCTGGGGCCTGGACGTTTTCCGTCAAACTGAAGCGTTCGGGGAGCACTGTTGCCCACATCCCATCAGCTGCTTTTCTTGGGAGAGACAGAATCCAAATTTTCTACCAGGGGCAGCCCAAGGTCTGTCACAGGTGTGGCAGCCCCACTCACTTTAGCGCAGCCTGTACCGTGCAGGTCTGTGCTCTGTGTGGTGGGGTAGGTCATCTTGCCGCATCCTGTAGGCAGATCAGGTGTCATCTGTGTGGTGTCTTAGGACACCCTTTCAGCCGTTGTCCTAGTGCCTTTGCCCGTACGACGGTCACCTTGGCTGGGGAGAGCAGTAATGTTGCCTCAGCTGGGGAGGGCACGAGTGCAGGTGAAGGTGCAACAGGGTCAGTGAGGAGGAAAAGTCCCGCCAAGCTGAGGCGGGAGGCTAATCGGAGAAGGAGCAGGGAACTGGAGAGTTCCCATGTGGCAGGGGTAGCTTCTGGCCCTGCTCCAGAGGTTAGTCCTGAAACTGCTGAGGCCCTGGGGGAGAATGTGCTGGATGAGGAAATGGGGAGAATCTGTAGAGAAGAAGGCAGCAAGGCCGATCTTTCCGATTCCTCCCACTATGAAAGTGTGGATGAGGAGGGTGAAGAGAGGCCAAAAAAGAAGGGCAGTAAAGGGAGAAAGAAGAGGTCGGAGCCCTCTAGTCCCCGTGCTACGGACCAGGTCCCAAGCGGAAGCTTACCTGCCCCCCCTCTGATTGATCTGTCTAACCGGTACTCTGTACTCGATGCCATCTCCTCCCCCTCCTTGGAGGGGGGGGTCGAGGATGGGGTGCCTGAAGTGGGGGAGCCTCCAGGGGGAACTGGGCCCTGTCCTGATGGGGCTGTTTCCTCAGGGGATGGGGCCAAACCAGAGCCAGGCGGAGATGGGGATTCAAAAATTGACCAGTCAGAGTCTAAAAAGAGGTCCAAAGGGAAAGAAGCCTCCTCATCTGGGGATGAGGGGGTGAAAAAAAAACAGAAATGAGGGGTTAGGGCCGTCTAACTCAATCACCCATGATGGCGGCACTCACCCCATTGACGCTGGCATCTATTAACTGTGCCAGCATAAAGTCGGATACGGCTAGATTCGCAGCCTTTGATTTTCTCGGCCGTGTTGAAGCCGATATTTTGTATCTGCAGGAGACCAGGTTGTCAGATCTAGCCTCCCTGGTAAAAGCCAGGAGAGAGTGGAGGCGCGGGCCCTCCCACTGGTCTCTTGCGGCTGAGCCGTATAGTGGGGTGGCGGTACTTTTTACCGCTCCGGTTGAATGCAGACGGGTTATTGAGTTAGAAATGGGGAGGTGCCTGATCTTAGATGTCCTCATGAAGGGACAGGAGCTCCGGCTCATTAACATCTACGCCCCACAAACCAAGTGGGGCCGCAAAGATCTCTTTATGAGGATCAAGCCCTTCCTTTTTACTAGCCGGCAAGTGATCTTTGGAGGGGACTTCAATACTGTCACAAGGTCCCAAGATAGGAGAGGTTCCAATGGTCTGCTGGCTTACGGCAGCATAGCTCTCAATAATATAGTTAGGGAAGCTCGCCTAGAGGACGCCCACATCCGGAGCCCCTCAGGCCACGCGGGTTTCACCTATCATCGAGGTAGCTGCAGGTCTAGGATAGACAGGTTTTATTTAAAGGAGGAAGCCGTCTCTTCCGCAGTGTCCGTGGTTGAGGTGGAGTTCTCCGATCACTGTATGATTTTGTTTTCCTTGAATGTTTCAGGGACCCCCCGGATGGGTAAAGGTTATTGGAAGCTGAATTCGTCCCTCCTTGAGGAAGCGGAGGTAAGACAGTCCTTTGAGGATTTTCTTCAGAGTCAGGTACCTTTACTGGACCTTTGTAGTAGTAAGTCAGAGTGGTGGGAGATATTCAAGAAGCGGGTTGCGGGGTTCTTCCGCCAGCTCTCGAGCCTCAGGTCCCTGAACAGGTATCGCTTGTATCAGGGTCTGAGGAGGAAACTCGAGCTTCTCGTCTCGACTGGAGGTAGCCGGGAGGATATCTCCAGAGTGAAGTCCTTGCTGATGAGGTGTCAGTACGATAGGCACGCATCTTTGGTTTTTGAGAGGGATTTTGGGAAGTACCGCTCGCCCGACCCTTACAGAAACTGCAAGATGTCAGTGAGTAGTAAAATCATCTCAGGACTGATTGATAGTACGGGATCTCTGAATCGGTCCAGATCAGGGATCCTGGAGGTCGTCAGATCCTTCTACTTGCACCTCTTGGGGAGGAAGGATCTAGATCGGGACAAGATGTCGGCTTTCCTGGCTGAAACCATTCCTGAGCCAGGGGTAGACCCCTCTCTTGGCGTTTTGGCAGAAGAAATTAAGGAAGAGGAAGTGAGACTGGCGATCGAGGGGCTTGCCCCCAAGAAGTCGCCAGGTCCGGATGGCTTAACATCCGAGTGGTACAAGACCTTTAAGGAGTCTTTAGCTCCCCTCTTGACTGTGGTATTCAATGAGTGTCTCTCCTCGGGCACTCTGCCTAGGTCAATGAGGAGGTCAGCCCTGATTCTTCTCTCAAAGGGTAAAGATCCTAGCCGGATTGAGAATTGGAGGCCCATAGCTCTTCTCAATACGGACAGGAAGCTTCTGGCCAAGATACTGTTTAATCGGTTGGTGGAGTTTGCACCCCGGCTCCTTTCGGGGGCCCAGCACTGCTCTGTTCCAGGCCGAAGAACCTTAAGTGCTGTTCTCGGTGTCCGGGAGGCAGTGGAGCAGAGTAGTGCAGGTCTCTGGAAGGGGTACTTGCTGTCCCTGGATCAGGCCAAAGCATTTGATCGGGTGAACCATGACTACCTCTGGTCCGTCCTCCTGAGATATGGCTTACCGTGTGCTTTTATTAATTGGCTTAAGACCTTATATGCAGGGGCAGAGAGTTTCCCGCTGGTGAACGGGTGGTCTGGCCGCTCTTTTGAGGTGGGGTCCGGAGTCCGTCAGGGTTGTCCTTTGAGCCCGCTTTTATACGTGTTCGCAATTGATCCCTTCGTCCGGAGGGTAGATTGTGGGCCGTTGGCGGGAGTCGGGATGAGTCTGGCGGAGCTGGATGTCGCCCAGAGAGTGGTGGCGTACGCTGATGATGTCACCATTTTCGTGTCCTCGAGAGAGGAGGTCGATGTGGTGATGTCGGAGGTGGAACGTTACTCGGAGGCATCCGGGTCTAAGATCAACCGGGATAAGTGTGAAAGTCTCTGGCTGGGAGGGGGAGATCCCACTTTTGATCTCCCGGACACCCTCCCAGGGCCCCAAGAGTCAGCAAAAATTCTGGGCATCACATTCGGCCAGGATGATTATCCCACCAAAAACTGGGTTGGTAAGCTCCAGGATGCCACTCATAGGGTGGATCAGTGGAAGGGTTGGTCTATGACCCTCAGGGAAAGGGTACACCTGATCAAATCGTACCTGCTCCCCTTGTTTATCTATCTGGGCAGTGTATGTATCTTGCCAGAGGCTTACTATACTAGGATCTACAGCCTGTTTTTCCAACTGTTATGGGGGAACAGGATGAACCTAGTCAAGAGGGAGGTTACGTACCGCACAAGGAGACTAGGGGGTTTATCTATGGTAAACCCTGTGGTGTTCTTAACAAACACCTTCTTGAAAGCCAACATCTCAAACCTCTGGTCAGAGAGGGCTCCTCCGTGGGTACTCTCCTGCAGGGAATGGTTTCGGCCTTTCTTCCAGGAATGGGAGACAGGAGGGTAAGTGAAGGACCTCCGTACGCCCCATGGATATCTTCCGGCTTACGCTACCCCGACTCTGAAGGCGATACGTCGGTGGGGTCTGGGAGTGTGGGAGATCAGGACCCAGTCAAGGCAGTTCCTTGACAAACGGGTTCTGTTGACCCACTTCCAGAAGCCTCTGGCGCTCAGGGACTGCCCAGGTCGGGATCTGAGGGTGGGGTTGTATCTCTTAAATATGAAAAGGATCCCCCAGAAGTTTTGGGACTTGGCCTGGCGCTGCTTTCAGGGGAAGCTATATGTGAGGGACAATTTGAAGTGTAGGAGATCTGATGACCGGGGATGTCCCCGAGAAGAGTGCGGGGACATGCTGGAAAGCATGGACCATTTCCTGCTTCATTGTCCCTTTAATATAAGGGTCTACAACCGGGTTGGCGCTTCCATCGGCTGGAGTCAACTTGCCGGCCTTACCTATCCAGAGTGGGCTTATGGGGCATTCAGGAACCTGGGTGGCCGTGATCGGGGCACTTTATTCTTAGTCAGTTTAGTGGTTAGATACTACACGTGGAATGCACGGTGTTTAGTGTCTAATCAGCGCAAAGTCCTCTCCGAGGTGGAGGTCTGTAGGAACATCACCGGTGACCTCGGGAAGATCAGGTCTTTGGAGTATGGCAGTCTTGGTACCAGTAGGGCTTCTCTCCTATGGAGAGGGTTTTCTTTTGATGTGCCCTAGGTACTAGACCCTTTGGGTAGAGTACCCTTGTTTTTGTTAGGGACAGTGATGCAGGGACAGGGTTAGGGTGATAGTAGGGTCAGTTTATCTTTAGGGATAATGGTAGGGTGAGAGGTAGGGTGCAGTTAGGGAAAGAATATACATTTTCTATGTATCAGGATTGCCATCCTTCTTCCTGGTGGTGGGCTAATGCATGTGCATCCTAGCTTTTTGTTTTGTTTTCAGATGCTATGGTTATGAAGGGCTTACAGGCACCGAACTTGGGCCTAAAGTGGGTTGTATTGTTTGCTTATGTATGTTAAAGCTGGTTATGGTTAAGTTGGTTGGGAGGAGTTCTAGGTTGGGAGGGTATATTTGTGGGTGGTGGTGGTCTTTTCTTTTGGTGGACCTGACATGGGTCAGTTGTGTACTGGACATTGAGGACTATGAACTGTATCGAAAAAAAACTCTGACCCATGTACAGGAGGGCGGGTGGTGTGGGTGAAGGGTCAGTTTAGTGTAGAATGTTCTTTTATATTTGTAGGTGTGTTTTCTGTTTATTTATAGGTGTATATAGTTTGTGTATAGTAGTGTATATAGGTAGTTATGTATATAGTATGTATAATGTATGTTATATTATTGTAAAATGTTTTTTTTTTTTTTTTTTTTTTTTTTAAGTATATAGTATTTATAGTAGGGATAGACATGGCAGTCGAACCAGTTTTGTTTTTGTAGTAATGTTTCTTTAATATCCCGTTGTGGATTTATTTTCTTTGGTTTATATATGTAGTATGTAGTAAAGATGTGTGTAAGCATGTGTGTATTGTGTTTTCTGTGATATTTTCCCGAGTTTGGGTATTTTGAGTTGAATTTAATTTATTTATTTATTTATTTTTGGTTTCTTGGTTAAATGTAGTTAATATATGGATATAAATGTGTGCATGTGTGAGTGTGGTATAGTGTTGTTATTATTATTTTATTAATATTATTATTTAAAAAAAAAAAAAAAACATGGTGTGCAGTGTGAGTGCTTGTTGTGTTTTCTATGTATGATTTTTCCCGAGTTTGGGTGTTTTGAGTTAAAGCAAAATAGTGCTATTTTTATGTTTCTTATGAGTGTGTTGTTTGGCTATGAAAGGTGTAGTTATAATATTTCTAGTTCTAGTAGGAAAGCTGGGCTGGCCGGTTAGGCAGGATTTTTGTTCTTTTATTTAAATGTAAAGTTTGGGTTTATGTTATTTCATGTTGTTGTTTTTTTTGTTATGGCAAAGTTGTGCTGGTTTATGTTTTGTTATGATTTATATTTTTCTAATAAAAGATTTACAGGATATAACTCAGACTATCACACAAGGGGTTATTTTATTGATACTAATAATTCAAAGTTATGTTTTAATGCTTTGGTAATGACAGAATTTGGTCAATAGGTATCCTTCCTTTGATCATTGATTATCACGATCACGACCACTATAAATGACTTGGCCAGTAGATCTATGAGGAAGGCAACTCCTGCTGCATCAAAGCCCGGACAATATACTTTAAGAAATTGGACTTGTCCTGTTTAGACCTGACTAGAGATGAGCGAACTTTTAAAAAATTTGATTCGGCCGATTCGCCAAATTTTCCCAAAAAGTTTGTTTCGATCCGAATTTATTTGCGGCGAATCGATGTTAAAAAAGGCTATTTCTAGCCTACATACAGCCTCTATAGGGGTATAGAACACTTTGCTGTGTCCTAAAACGCATATGGAGTGTGCTGGGGTAGTGAAATAGTACTGTTATTCAGAATAACATGCAGATTACCGGCATCGCTCTTAGAATCACTGCCGCACAGCAGCACAATGACAGAGCCTGGTGGTGGCATCAGTGTCAGGAGACCATATAGTGACTGAATGACATAGTGTGGACATGTTGGCAGCAATAGGAGACCATTTAGTGGCTGAAAGGCACAGCGTGGAGTTGGCTGATGCACTAGTACACTACACACCAGGGCTTCACAATCCCCCCCAAAAAAACAACACAATATATGAAATTTTTGACAAAGATTTCTCATTGGTTGCACCCGCTATCCAAAAATTAGAAATTTCCAGACCCAGGCCCCACCTCTGCGGCATCAGTAACCCATATATTGCCTGTAGGACACAGACTGGAGTTAGCTTATGCACCAGCACACACCAAGGCTTCACAATCCCCCCTCCAAAATCAACACAATATAAAATTTTTGTGAAAGATTTCTCATTGGTAGCACCCGCTATCCATAAATTTGAAATTTCCAGAACCAGGCCCCACCCCTGTGGCATCAGTAACCCATATATTGCCTGCATGACACAGCCTGGAGTTGGCTAATGCAAGAGTACACACCAGGGCTTCACAATCCCACCCCAAAAAACAACACAATAGATGAAATTTTGGTCAAAGATTTCTCATTGGTAGCACCCGCTATCCAAAAATTTGAAATTTCCAGAACCAGGCCCCACCTCTGCGGCATCAGGAACCCATATATTGCCTGAAGGACACAGCCTGGAGTTGGCTGATACACCAGTACACACCCGGGCTTCACAATCCCCTCCAAAAAACAACAACATTTTAGAAAAAATTTTAAGAAATACCTTTGTGTAAGAACAAGCACATGTCCAACAGTTCACAAGACTATAATGCAGGACGGTGGACCACCCAAAGACATTCTTCTCAAAAATAATAAACCACACAATGTTTAAAATTTTTTTACAAAAACTAATTCAATATGTGTGTAAGCGCATCTGTCTCCATAAGATCACCAAAGGACTTTTTTCGCCCAAAATGATGAAGCAGAGTTAATCCCTGTCCGTATTTTTTATTTATTTTTTTCATAAAAAAATCACACGCAACATGCGTTCCGTTGTGTAACGATTAGCATTCTGGAAAATTCTATTTTATTACTGATAAAATTATCAGTAAATAAAAAAAAAAAAAACACTACCCAAGAGTGTTTAATTACCCCATACATTGCACCAGGAGCAGTCAGGAGTAGGCCTCAGCAGTACCCAAGAGGCTTTAATAACCCCCTACCTTTGCACGATCAATTGCGAGATCGAGCAATACCAGGTGTGTTATGCCCTCTGATTTCCGGGGCCGCAGGCGCACTCCACTGAACGGATTAGCGTGTCTCTATCTTTCATCGACCGGTACTGGTAACCCGCTAACTCCCGGAAAGGTAAGCTGCCGCGAAGCAGGTGGTCTCCCCCGGGCACGTTTGGCTCCAGAATTTCCACTACTGCCACACCACGCTGACTGCCAACCGTTCTACCGCCTTGCTGACTCAAGGGCTACCTGCAACTCTCTTCTCCCGATGATGAACCCCCTTCTCCTGAGATCGAGCAATAACAGGTGTGTTATGCCCTCAGATGTCCGGGGCCGCATGCGCGCTCCACTGAACGGATTAGGGTGTGTCCATCTTTTTTTGTAGCACCCGCAATCCAAAAATGTTTAATTCCCAGACCCAGGCCCAACTTCTGCGGCATCAGGAACCCATTTATTGCCTGAAGGACACAGCCTGGAGTTGGCTGATGCACCAGTAGACACAGGGCTTCACAATCTGCCCCAAAATCAACAAAATTGTATACATTTTTTTTTTTAATTTACAACTTTGTGTAAGCACAAGCGCATATCCAACATTTCAGAAGACTCTATAAGGCAGGACGGTGGACCACCCAAAGACTTTCTTCTCCAAAATAATGAACCACACAATTGTTGAATATTTTTTTTTTAAATTGAAATTCCTAGACCCAGGCCCCACCTCAGCTGCATCAGTAACCCATAGATTGCCTGAAAGACACAGCCTGGAGTTGGCTGATGCACAGTACACCCCCGGGCTTTACAATCCACCCCAAAAAAACGCAATTTTTTTTTAAATTGTCTGACAAAATACCTTTTTGTTAAAACAAGCGCATATACATCAGTTCAGAAGACTCTATAATGCAGGACGGTGGACCACCCAAAGACATTCTTCTATAATATAATAAACCACACAATATGTTCAATTGTTTTAATAATTGAAATTCCAAGACCAAGGCCCCACCTCTGCTGCATCAGTAACCCATATATTGCCTAACGGACACAGACTAGAGTTGACTGATGCACGAGTACACACTACATACTCGCCACCCGAGCTTCACAATCCACCCCAAAAAACCACAAAATGTTATCGAAATTGTCGGACAAAATACCTTTTTTTGAAAAAACAAGCGCATATACAGCAGTTCAGAAGACTCTATAATGCAGGACGGTGGACCACCCAAAGACATTGGGGCCTGACTGTACCTCTCAAGGCCCTAAGTTCCTTGTCCTTCCAGTATATAAAAATAATGTCCAAAGGACCAGCCTTTTGAGAAGGCCACCACTAAATAAGACTAGAATTTTATGTATTTTCAGTTTCTTGCTATTGTATGTATGTTGGCAGCTTCTCCAAGCTGATAAGTATGGCAACTTTGACACAGAGTCCTCTTGTCTAGAGGGCTTACTCTGACTATAATAAAGTAGACAAAATGCACATCACCCAGTAGTGGATCAAGCTAATTTATGCTTTATTTTTCCCACAGGATGGATAACGATATAAATCCAATGAAAAGAGTGAGAGCAAATGCTTGAAGAGTGGGAACATACCACTAGGCAACCACTCATTTCACATCCACTTCTTCATATCCAAAAGAAGTGTCTTTTGACATGAAACGAGTATTTGCCTAATGGTATGCCCGCACACTTTGAGCCCTCACTCTCCTTCCCCGCATTGGATTGATATCTCTATCTGCCCATCCTGATGGAAAAATAAAGCATGAATTTGCTTGATCAATTATTGGGTGAGTGCTTCATCCTTTTCTTATTGAATGTCACTTTTGAATTACTAAATGTGATGGTTATGGCTAGAGATGAGCGAAGCGAATCTGACGAATCTGAATTTGTAACAAATTTCATGAAAATTTTGATTCGCAACGAATGCAAATATTGCCACTATTCTATCTCACAAATTGCTTTATTAAATTCCATTTAGTGCGGTCCAGGCTCCATGGCATCTAAAATGGCAGATCCACATGTGAGGACATGGAGCAAGGAATATTGGGAAGGTGGGAACAAAGGTAGGCGGAATGACCCTGAATCACATGCAGGATGCAGCCTATCAGCATCCATTCACCCCTGTGATGTCACAGCTAGAGATGATCAAACTTTTGAAAAATTTGATTCGGCAGATTCGCCTAATTTTTTTGAAAAATGTTGGTTCGATTTGACTTTATTTGCGGTGAATCTATATCAAAATGGCTATTTCTGGACTACAGAGAGCCTCGATAGGGGTGTAGAACACTTTGCTTTGTTCTAACATGCATATGGAGTGTGCTGGGGTAGTGAAATAATACTGTTATTCAGAATAACATGCAGATTACCGGCATCACTTTTAGAATAACTGCCGCAGAATGGCACAATAACAGAGCCTGGAGGTGGCATTAGTATGAGGAGACCATATAGTGGCTGAATGACAAAACATAGAGGTGATGGCATCATGAGGAGACCATATAGTGGCTGAATGACACAGCTTGCATGTGGCTGAAGCATGAGGACACCATATAGTATCTAAATGGCCAAGCCTGGAGTTGGCAGCAGTATGAGTAGACACTAAGGTTTCACAATCCCTAAGATTAAAAGATGGATTTTGAAATTTAAATTGAAGATTTAAGGTAGTTAGTGCTACCATAAAAAAAATTTAGGTTCAGATCCAGGCCCAGCAGCATCAGTAAACCATATATTGGCTGAATGACACAGCCTGGTGTTGACTGAAGCATGAGAAGAGACCATATAGTGTCTGAATTGCACAGCCTGGAGTTGGCAGCAGCATGAGAAGACAGTATGGCTTCACAATCACAAAGATTAAAAGATGGATTTTGAAATTTAAATTGAAGATTTAAGGTAGTTAGTGCTACCATAAAAAAATGTTTAGGCCCAGACCCAGGCCCAGCAGCATCAGTAAACCATACATTGGCTGAATGACACAGCCTGGAGTTGGCAGCAGCATGAGTAGACATTTGGGCTTCACATACCCTAAGATTTAAAGATGACTTTTGAAATTTAAATTGAGGATCTAGGGTAGCTAGTGCTCACATAAAAAACAAAATTTAGGCCCAGAAAACCATATATTGGCTGAATGACACAGCTTGGAGTTGGCTAAAGCACGAGGAGACCATATAGTGGCTGAATGACACAGCCTGGAGTTGGCAGAAGCATGAGTAGACACTAGGGCTTCACAAGCCCTAAGATTAAAACATAGTAACATAGTTCATAAGGTTAAAAAAAGACCAGAGTCCATCAAGTTCAACCTATAACCCTAATGATTCCCTACTGAGTTGATCCAGAGGAAGGCAAAAAACCCTCAAAATAGAGGTAAAAATTCCTTCCTGACTCCAAATATGGCAATCAGAATAAATCCCTGGATCAACGTTCTGTCGCTGTAAATCTAGTATACATAACCGGTGATATTATAATTCTCCAAAAATGCATCCAGACCCCCTTTTGAACTCTTTTACAGAGTTCACCATGACCACCTCCTCGGGCAGAGTTCCACAGTCTCACTGCTCTTACAGTAAAGAAGATGAATTTTGAAATTGAAATTGAAGATTTAGGGTAGCTAGTGCTACCATAAAAAATAAAGCCCAGACCCAGGCCCAGCAGCATCAGTAAACCATATATTGGCTGAATGACACAGCCTGGAGTTGGCTGAAGCATGGGAAGAGACCATTTAGTGGCTGAAGGGCACCACCAGGTGTTGGTGGCAGATAAGGTGATAATAGGGCCTAACAATCTCTAACAATAAAAGATGAATTTTGAAATTTCCATTGAAGATGTATGGTACCTAGTGCTACCATAAACATATATAGGTAATGTCCTAGGCCCAGCAGCATCACTAAACCATGTAGTTGCTGAATGATACAGACTGGATCTGGCTGAAGTATCAGTAAACCATATATTGGATGAATGGTACAACCTGGAGGTGGCTGAAGCATGAGGAGACCATAGTGTGGCTGAATGACACAGCCTGGAGTTGGCTGAAGCACGAGAAGAGACCATATAGTGGCTGAATGAGACAGCCTGCAGGTAGCAGCAGCAGCATCAGGAGTCCTGAAAGTGACCCGGTAACAGAGTGGTGTGGTGGGTGGCAATACCAGTACCCGGTGACGAAGGTGGGTGAAAAAAGATATGTTGCAGAGGAATGTTTGTAACTGGGGAGCAGCGGCTTAAATCTGTTTGGCACTATCCATATTTGTGAAGTGTTGGTGTGGCACCATGGTCAATCTACTCTGATGCATCAGGCTTTGGTGGTTGGAAATCCTGGCTGATCCATGCCTTATTAACCTTCACAAAGGTCAGTCTCTCCACATTTTTCGTGGACAGAGGAGTTCTCCTTCAGGTGACTATGGCCCCTGCAATACTAAACAACCACTCTGATGGCACACTACTTGTGTTGTGGCTACAAATCAAGTTTGGCTACCCAGAAGTCCAGCGGATCTTCAAGGTGTGTTGGCATGGGCATGTCATGATATGCCACCACCTGCTGGTTCAGGTCCTGCTCCTGGTGTACCTGCTGCTGATCAGTTGCTTCACTATGCGGGTGAAGAAAGCTACTCATCAGCGACTGTAGACTCAGGCTGTGGCTGATGGAGCTGGTACTTCTCCTTCCACCCCACTCCTCCCCAGCAGCCATGTCAGTGGAAGGTGAGCACAGGGGGCACCCCCAATTCTGACCTTCAAGAGGATGGACGATGGCGCCGATAGGAATCGGCCAACTTACTCGGAGGGACTCCCTGCCTCCATATCCACTGTATACTGCCATAGTGTGTCTGGGTCCTCTGTCTCGCCTTCCTCATAACTCTCTAGCTCCTCTGGCTGCTCCTACTCCTTCTCTTTTGTCAGATTACTAGAAAAACCTTCCATTTAGCGAAACCTAAACTTTGCTCCACTGTGCCCCTTCCCCTGCTCCTCCTCCTCCAGTTCAGCCCCCACAGGGCTCATGTGGCCGTGAGATGTAGGTGCCATGTCTCCAGTGCCCTGACCAGCCATCGTTTCCAACACATGTTGTAAGAAATGAAGCAGTGGAATGACGTTGTTCATCCCGTAATCCTGGTGACTTACTATTAATGTGGCTTCTTCAAAGGGCCTGAGCAAACGGTAGGTGTCATGTATGGGCTGCGACTGGTTCACATTGAAGTTACACAAGGGAGTACCCCTGTCCACTTGGATCATCAAGAAATCGGTGATGGCTTTTCTCTGTTCGTACAGTCGGTCCACCATATGGAGGGTGAAATTGTAGCAACGTTACAAATCAGACTATGTTGGGGGATAGCGTTCTGACGCTGCAGCTCAAGGAGGGTGTGCTTTGCGGTGTACGAGTGGACAATTGTGCCAGATTGAACCCGTGTGCCATGCAGGGCGCATGGCTCAGCCTTTCCATGTCAGCGCATGCAATATATTCCTCCCATTGTTAGTCACCATAGTTCCCATTTCCAGTTTTCGTGGAGTAAGCCACGCTCTAATTTCTTTACGAATTACTTTTTGCAGTTCCTACCCTGTGTGACTCTTTTCGCCAAGGCAATCCATGTGAAGAACAGTGTGATGAGTAGGCGGAGTTGCACACTGTCACAGGAGGAAGCGGAGTGATCTGTCCAAGTTGGTGTTGAGGCTATGCAGGAACCACATTCACCCAGTGAGCGGTAAAGGACATGTATTGTCCCTGACCATAGTTACAGCTCCAGACATCGCTGCTGCCGTGTACTTTGGTACACACCAACAGGCTCAAGGACTGGCCCACCTTCTCTTGTACAAACTTATGCAGGGCTGGTACTGCCTTCTTCGCAAAGAAATGACGGTTTGGGATTCTCCACCTCGGCTCGGCGCAAGCCATCAGTTCTCTGAAAGGTGCAGAGTCCACCACTTGAAAAGGGAGGGATGCAGCACCAGAAAATTGGACAGGAGCACATTCAACTTCTGCGCCATTGGATGAGTGGGTGCATACTGTCGTCTCTTGGACATGGCTTCACCGATGGATTGTTGGCGGAATGGCTGACTAAAAGTAGGAGGAGCATCTGGAACAACAGAAGGAAGGTATGACACATAGCTCCCTTCGGCTGAGGTGGTGGAGCCCTGGCTGGCTGAAAGAGGGAGCGTCGTGCAACTTGGTGATGCAGCAGGCTGGACCACTACATCGGAGCTAAGTTTTTCCCAGGCCGCTTTATGGTGGCGCAGCATTTGTTCAAGCAGGGCCGTGGTGCCGACATTGGGACCCTGGCCACACTTTACCTTCTGCCGACATATCTTGCATGTGGCTATGTGAACCTCCTCCGGATGCTTGATGAAAAACTGCCACACCACCGAGTAGCTGATTTTCCCACCAACAGTCCTCACTAATTGACTGCTACTGCCGCCCTCTCCAGGAACCTCTATATCACTATCTCTTGAGAAGACAGGCTGCCGCAAAGCAGGTGGTCTTCACTGGGGACGTTTGGCTCCAGAATTTCCACTTCTGCCACCATGCTGACTGCCAACCATGCTACTGCCTTGCTCTCTCAGCTGCTGCCTCACGATTAACCTACAACTCTCTTCTCCTGATGATGATGAAGCCGCTTCTGCACCTGGCTCCCAATTGTGATCATCTTCGTCATCATCATCAAGTGTTTCCACATCACTGATGTCTAGTGTTGCTCGCGGATATTCACAATGCAAATTTTATTCGCGAATATCGCATATTCGCGAATTCGTGAACATAGCACTATATATTCGTAATTATGAATATTTGTTTATTTATTTATTTTTTGTAATTTTTATTTTTTTTTCACAGTAAACATCACAATGATCATCCCTCTCTGGTTCCAGCTTGTGTGGTGTAAAGAAGGCTCTAATACTACTGTGTGAGACTGGCGTGCGAATTTTCGCATTTGCATATGTTAATTTTTGCATTTGCAAATTTTTGCTTATGCTAATTTTGGTTTATGCTAATTATCACATATGCTAATTTTCGCATATGCGAAAATAAAACGTGAATATTACGAATATGCAAATTTAGCGAATATATGATGAATATTTGTCCATATATTTGCGAAATATCGCAAATTCGAATATGGCCTATGCCGCTCAACACTACTGATGTCCTCCTCAGGTTCCTCAACAGTGTCATCTTCAGGACCCTGAACCCTGGCAACACTGCCTCCCATGTCACTCTCCTCATCACTACTTGCTCGCCGAGCCGAGGAAGTGGTGGATGTCTCCTCCACTTCTTGGCTGGGCAGTAGCTGCTGATTGTCCTCTATTAGATCGTACTCTGTGAATAGTGGAGCTGAACCCGCAGCATAAGATACTTCTGTAGGGGAGGGAACAGCATAGGACAGAGGCAATGGGAGGACAGGGTCTGCTCCCAGGCCATGCCAACTGAGGGTTGTGTCTGAGGAACCCACCGACTGTTGACTGGGGGTGTCAATTGTCACTTGTGATGAAGTGGATGACCGTGTTAACCAATCGATGACAGCAGATGGGTTGCTGGTTGAGACACAACAGCTAGCTGATAGTGGGAGCTCAGGCCTCTCGCTGCGACTCCTGCTGCCACTCGCCCCTAGCCTGCTGTGACCTTTGCCTGAAGGATTTAGGCCTTGCCCCTAGTCTGCTGTGACCTCTGCCTGACGGATTAAGGCCTCTGCTACTTCTTTTGCACGTCCTGGCACTTCTCTTCCTCACATAGTGAGTATAAGAGGGGAGTAAAATACGCTTCACTGCGCTTAAAACAGAATTTGTCTAGAACAGCAGCAGGTGTGCACTTTTGGCTGGCCTTTCACAACATCTATGCCCTTGACAGATTAACAGGTACAAAATAGTACACTACTTAGATGTAGCTATGCGGTATGCACTGATGAGGGCAGAAAAATGCTCTGCAGTGCCGCTAAAAACTGTATTTTTGTAAAACACCAACCGGTGAATACTAGTGCTTGGACTTTCATAGTATGTGAGCCCTTGACAGATTAACAGGTACAAAATAGAACACTATTTAGATGTACGTATGCGCTATGCACTGATGAGGGCAGAAAAATGTGCTACAGTACCCCTAAAAACTCTGTATTTTTATAAAACACCAGCTGGTGATTACTTTTGGCTGTCCTTTCACAGTATGTAGGCCCTTGACAGATTAACAGGTACAAAATGATACACTATTTAGATATATGTATGCTGCATGCACTTATGAGGGCAGAAAAATGCGCTACAGTACCCTTAAAAATACATATTTTTGTAAAACACCAGCAGTACACAACAGTGCTGCAGCCAAAAAAAGCTGTGTACTAAACACAAAATTGCATTCTGTTAAAGACTATTAGGAATGGACTGCTGGGTATTATACCATCTACGGACTAGTATAACCAGCAGATGATTTTTTGTGGAGCAAAGACACTGAATTGCACTGAAAAATTATTCCTGCCTCCTCTGCTAAGGTTTATGAAGTTGATGCAGCTTGTTGAAATGTATGAGGCAAGACTTCCGGTTCCGGCGCGGCCATGTGAGGAGCGGTGGGACGGAGCTCCTGTACCCCACACCCCAGAACGGCACAGTACCGGGCGACTTTGCCCCGCTCGCGATCCCTGCACGGACCTGCTCCCCCGTGAGGGCTCCGGAGACCAGCCAGCAGCGGAGTTCTCACTCCCCGTGCTTTACCGGACAGCGCAGCGATCTCGGAGTTCCGGAAGCTGAATGCGATTGTGGGCGCCGGAGAGAGGACCGGGATTACAGCTGGGCGGCCTGAAGAAGACTGCGGAAAACCCGGTGAGCACAAAAACTGGTGCCCGCAGTTAGGACAAGCCCCGGGGCGGGTAGAGGGGGCCCTCATCGGGTGCACTCAGCTGGTTACCTACACAGCGCCACTCAGCGCCATCTTGGCCCCTCTGAGCCACCACTGACTATTCTTCCCTGTCCCCTGCTGAGCTGCTATTGCAACAGGGCATTCCCACACTGGCTTTAGGGAGTGACTACATAACGGACATAACAGCCAAGTCATGGATAAATTTGTCCACAAGGGACCTCAGGGCCCGGCAGTCTCTGGATTGCACGCATCTCCTGCGCCCTCTGGGCCCCCCCGCCCCCCTACCCCTCAGCACGAGACCACAAACGGCGCCTCTATTCCTGCTGCAATGGAAGTGACTGGTAGCCAACTCCTGTTCTCTCAACTTGCAGAGTCCCCTGGTCTGGGGGTCCAGCTCTCAGATGCCATGGCCGCAGGACCCTCTGTGGGGGGTTTACCGGCCCACCCTGATCTACAGGCACTGGCCGCAGCGCTAGTTTCTCTCATCACCCCCACGATACAGAGAACTTTAGAAAATACCATACGTGACACCCTAACGCAGATACGCACGGATTTGGGCGCTCAGGAGGGCCGCATTGGCGAGATGGAGCATAGAATTGTTGCGCTTGAGGATGAGAACAGCGGCCTGGCTACTAAATTGCGCCAAATGGACACAGATTTATGCTATGTTAGCGGAAAGCTGGAAGATTTAGAGAACCGTTCACGGCGCAGCAATCTGCGTTTGGTAGGCGTTACTGAGTCGCTCCTTCCTGCGGACCTTCAAGATTTTTGCGAGAGTGATCTACCTAAGGCGCTGGGTCTGCCACACAAATGCAGGGTGGAGAGGGCACACCGTATAGGCAAATTGCCTGACCGTAATGTTGCTTCCAAGGCGGGTGTAGATAGCCGTCCGCGTCAAGTAATATTTAAACTGCTCGACTACAACGACAAGGTTAGCATCCTGAGAGCGTTTCGAAAGCGCACAACACCTCTGACATTCCGTAACAAGAAGATGCTGATATTTGAAGATTTTTCGGCTGATGTAGCGAAGAGAAGGAAAGCTTTCAGCAATGTTTGCACTGCCTTATACAATGCCAAACGCCGCTTTCAACTGCAATACCCAGCCACATTAAAAGTGCACATGCCGGATGGATCTTTTCGCTCCTACCAGACTCCGTCAGCAGCCGAGGCGGAACTGCGAGATGTGCTAGCGGACCACCAGAGACACCCAAGACATTCACCTGCCCGCCAGGACCCCTCAAGAGATCAAGGTCCCCTGGCACAGAGACCCGCCCGTCGTAAGGAGGGGAGGGACCGATCACCAGCAGAGGGAAGGAAGAGAAAGAAGTCTCCAAAACGGAGGAGCAGGAGCCGTAGTAGCAGATCCTCGTCACCGGACTGAGTCCCGGTCTTCCAGCTATTGTTTCCACGCACCCCCCCTCTCTTTTTTCTTTCTTTTCCCACAGCTTCCGATAAAGTACACGGACATGCGGTCTTGCAGAGCAGCTGATCCAGGATGACATCATAGAAGCTACTCTCATTTCTACCACGGCTGAGAATATAGGACTGCAATGTATAAAGGGTATTGTTCATCCTTATCCCCCGTGCTTGACTCTTGGGACTTGAGATTTTGAGTTATTGGCCATGATATTTTGAGGGGACTGTTCCATTATTACAGATTGGACTATGGCGGCTCTATGTATATCGTTAATGGGTATGTCTCGGGAGTGGGGCGGGGTCATGTGTACGGGTGGGTGTGGGGAGGGGTGTTCCTGTCTCCTCTCATGTCTGAAAAAAGTGAAGTCCACATCCAGTCAGGGGGTTGCCATTTTTCCACACAGGGCTTCCCTCACTGTTGGAGTTGCAGATATGGTTTTTTCATGTTTTTTTTATAATTCAAATGTTTTTTTCTTACGAGCTGCGCAGGCAGGGGCACACTCTAAGTTGAAAGGTTCAGGATTACTGTGGCGCTCCCCTTCTGCGAGCTCTAGTCATGTGCTGAGGTACTTCGATAGCTTGCGCTGGCGATCCCTGCTCTTCCCCTGTCTGCCCATAGTCCTGGGAATTTCCCTTGGGTGGGTTTTTGTGTTGTGTCCCTACGTCTCCCTGTGCATTACTGTTACCCTTCCTCAATGTATTCACGATGTGTAGAATTGTTTCGTGGAATGTGAAGGGTCTAAGATCACCTCAGAAGAGAATGTCCATCCTTCGATATCTCAAGCGCTTGAGGCCGGATGTGGTTCTTTTGCAGGAGACACATCTGACCGCAACCGATTTCCCTAGAATGAGGAAGTTGTGGGTGGGTGGTGTGTATGGTTCCCCGGCGGTGGACCGAAAGGCGGGTGTATTGATTCTGATACACAAGGCATTCCAACACCATTTGATCTCCCATACACATGATGATGCGGGACGTCTTTCCCATATTTCCTTAATACATGGCGAGCAATCTTATGCTATTTATAATGTATATGCACCGAATGGAGATAACGCCTCTTTCTTTCGTTCCCTAACAGATGAGTTAACTAGTTCAGCAGGTCTGCAGGTAGTGGTTGGAGGTGACCTGAACTCGGTGGTGGATCCTCTGGTGGACAGGAGAGGGGCGACATCGACGCCAGTGGCCATCCGACAGAGTGACAGGGTCCTGCAACCGTTTCTGTCCAGTACAGGCTTGGTGGATGCCTGGAGACATTTTCATCCCGATGGTCGTGAGTATACGCACTACTCCCACACACACAATTCCTGGTCCCGAATTGATTACCTCATGATTAGTCCTTCCCTTTGCCCTAGGGTGACTGTAACGGACATCTCTGACCTGATCATTTCTGACCACTCCCCTGTAGTGTTGGAGTTTCGGCAATCACACCCGAAGGGGACTGATTTTTTGTGGCGCTTCCCTTCTTATTTAGCGAAGGATGAGTCTTTTCAAGATCTTCTTCGGGGGTGGTGGCTGGAATTTCAAACTGACAATGCCCAACATGAAGGGGACCCTGCCCTTTTCTGGGAGACAGCCAAGGTAGTCCTGAGAGGTAAAATAATGGCCTATCATTCCACGTTAAAGCGTAAGTCGCAAGAGGGACATGCGGCCGCCAGTTCTCGCTTAGCCGCAGCATATTCCAAGTTTGTATCTTCCTCGACCCCCCCCAATAAACTGGCGTGGCAGACAGCACGTGCCGACTATGAACTATGGTTAGACAGGAGGGAGCGAATTTATCGCTCACATTACGATCTCCAGCTGTTTAAACAGGGAAACAAGGCAGGTCGCTTGCTGGCTAGACTAGCGAAGGGTCCACATTCATCTGTGCATGTGCTTGCTCTGAAGGACACCCAGGGCCAAATTAGTAGAGACCCGAAGGCTGTAAGTGCTCTATTGGGTGCTTACTATGCGGACTTGTACTCCGCTCCACCTGACGCAGGTACAGAGGGCCGGGACTTTTTGGACAAAGTAAGTCTCCCAAAGTTGTCTGAGGACCAACGACTAGAGCTGAACATAGCCATCACAGTAGAAGAGGTTAGGGGGGCTATCAGATCTCTAGCCAATGGGAAGGCCCCGGGACCGGACGGTTATCCGGGGGAATTTTATAAACCCCTAGTTGATCAGGTCACTCCTGCCCTGACAGCTTACTTTAATGGTGTCCTGTCTGGTGGAAACTTGTCGGCGGGAGCTAAACTAGCCTTCATTAAGGTTCTCCCCAAGCCGGGCAAGGATCCGCTAGATCCTGGCTCCTATCGTCCAATATCACTTATTAATCAGGATGTTAAATTACTTACCAAAATATTAGCGGACCGGTTAGCGAAACTATTGCCCGAGTTGATAGGGGATCATCAAGTGGGTTTTGTAAAAACGCGTTCAGCTGTCACGAACATACGGAAGGTTCTAGCGGTCATGGATAGTGTAGGCAGAAGGCCTGCGGTTATGCCCCACCCTGCACTGCTCGCTCTAGATGCGGAAAAAGCGTTCGATAATGTCCGGTGGGATTGGTTGCATTTGGTTCTAGAACGCTTTGGTATCACAGGGAGGTTCAGTGGTTTCCTGGAAAACCTCTATTCTGGCCTGGCAGCCAGGGTGTATACCCCGGGCTTTTTGTCTCCATATATCCAACTGCATAGAGGGACACGACAGGGGTGTCCCCTATCGCCCCTTTTGTTTGATTTAGCAATTGAACCCTTGGCGCGCTTTTTGCTCGCTTCGGACACGTACAAGGGTATAGCGGTGGGATCCAGAGAACTCAAAATATCCTTGTTTGCAGATGATGTGCTAATGTTCTTGGATGACCCAGGGCGGGATGTTCCCAAGGTATTGTCTTTTCTAGCCGGGGTGGAAGGTTTCATGGGCTATAAAGTGAACGCATCCAAAAGTGTGCTCCTTCCTTTGGGGAAGGGCCCGCCTCACTGGGAGCGGATGGCTGGGGATTTAGGGATCACTTATAGCACTTCTTCCATTCTCTACCTGGGGATTAGGATAGGGAGAACCGCGGATACACTATATGCGTTGAATTTTACCCCGGTGATTAAGAAGATAGTGGACGAGTTGGCACGGTGGAAAGACCTTCCGCTGTCCTTTATGGGACGTTGTCATCTGGTGAAGATGATAAGTTTTCCCAGGCTACTTTACCCTCTGCAGACACTCCCAATATTGCTGAAGCACGTAGATGTCAGGACACTCAACGCAGCATTCACTAAATTCATATGGCATGGGAAGAGACCCAGAATTGCGCTTAAAAAGTTGATGCTGTGTAGGATGGAAGGGGGGGTCAACTTTCCCAATGTGAGGGGTTACAACTTGGTATGCTTGTTCCGCAATGTGATGGATTGGTTGCATGATTCATCATACTTCTCTAACCTATTGATTGAGCGAGAGCTGGCGGCACCGTGGTCATTGACAGCCCTACTACATACTTCCTACACTAAGCTACCCCCGCAGGTCAAGAGCTCGCAGGTCCTTAGGGATACCATTATTACATGGAAGGAACTCCGTAAGACTTTTGGCCTATCGCACTTGTTGTCCAAGCGAATGCCACTCAGAGGACACCCTGAATTCTCTCAAGGGACTTCATCTACCTGGCTTGCTCTTTGGGAGAGGGAGGGGGTTTTGAGGGCTAGTGATTTGTGGGACGAGGATCGAAGGTCATGGCTTTCACCTGCAGAGATGGTAACAAAATTCTCTTTACCCCAAACTCAATTGATCTATGCAAATCAATTATACTCCTTTTGTTCGACCCGACTTAGGAACCTGACAGTGGAAGCCCCTGTCCACTCTTTTGATGACATAGTAGGGGATGGTCCGAGGAAGACTTCCATTTCCCAATTATACCTAGCTTTACGGGGGAGACTTTTAAAATTCGACCCAAAACGCCTGTTTACCACATGGGAGAGATGGACTGGGGACCCAGACATTCATGAGACTATACTTACGGGATGGGAAGCGGTTTGTAAACAGGTTATAAATGAACGATGGAGGGAGACCTATTTTAAAGTTTCCCACGCAGCCTTGTACGGCTTTAATATCCCACCGTCGCCTTGTTTCCCTGAGCGTATAACACACTGCCCCAAATGTCTTACACCTATGACAAATCTTTTTCACGGGATCTGGGACTGTGCTCACTCGGCTGGCTACTGGCGCTCGATCTGCTCCTACATCAGAGACCACTGGCGGGTAAGTCTTCCTTTTAAGGTTCAGACCCTTATATTTCACCAGCTTCGTCCTCCGGAGGAGGATCGGACGGGGATCCAGAGGATCCCTAAAATAATACATGTGGTCTTGCTGGTTGCTCTCCGATGCTTGTTTCTCCGGTGGTTGGAGGACCGGGTACCGGACCTGCAATTATTGATAACTCAATTGAAGTTCTTTTTAGGGGTAGACAGATTGGATGCTGAACGCCATTGCAACTCTGGCACGGCACGTTTCTTCGAAAAGTGGACACCGTTCATTGTTACACACTATAATCCCCGGGAGGTAGCCGACATTGTATATCCTTTTAGACACACCACATGGTACCTTACAGAATCATTGAAAGGGACGCTGGGGGCATTACAGCTTCCTGATTCAGTTTAGACTGTAAGGATTAAGCTTATTGTATCCTTGGGGAGAGAGGGAATCCTGCATCGCTTCACTACAGCACCTCAGTATTTGTCATTTTTAAGACAGTTATTGTATTGTATGTTGGATCGCGGTCCGTTATTTTCCCAGATGGGGATCGTGATATTTCTGATATGTTTTTGTGTTATTCTGAAAATGTTGAATAAAAATATATTGCAAAAAAAAAAAAAAAGAAATGTATGAGGCAACACACAGCTCTCTGCCTCTCTGTAATAAAATGCTGTAGAAAGTGACTGGGAGGTTAATGTCTGAAGCTGCAGTAAAAATCCTTTTCAGTGAAAAAAAACAATGCTCTCTGTCCACAAGAACGCTGATGTGACTAGGAGGATGTTAATCGCTGCTGGACTGCGCTTTTCTCTGCTGTAACACACACACAGGCTCTGTGTCCTATGATCCCTCTGCAGTGGGTTGTATTGAATTGTTACGCCGAGCGCTCCTGGTCCCTGCTCCTCCCCGGAGGGCTCGCGGCGTTCACCTCCATGCAGCGCCCCAGTCAGACCCGCTGACCGGGAGCACTGTATTAGTATCACCGGCGGGGATGCGACCCGCGTAGTGGGACGCTACCGCCCGCGGCTCGCATCCCAATCCCCTCCCCTGTCCCGTCCTTCGTCGGCTCAGTCCCGGCGCGCGCGCCGACTCTATGAGATTCAAAGGGCCAGTGCGCCTGGCTCAATCAGTATTTTCACCTGTGTCCTCATTATAAAAGCCCACTTCCCCTTCCTGGTATCGCAGGATCTTGTTGCCTCAGTGCCAGTGAAAGCGTTCTTGTGTTTGTTCCAAGCCAGTGTTCCAGACCCTCTGCCGTTGCCCCTGACTACGATACTTGCTGCCTGCCCTGACCTTCTGCTACGTCCGACCTTGCTCTTGCCTTATCTCTTGTACCGTGCCTGTCTCAGCCGTCAGCTGGGGTTGAGTCGCTATCGGGTGGAACGACCTGGGGGTTACCTGCCACTGCAAGTCCATCCCGCTTTGCGGCGGGCTCTGGTGAAAACCAGTAACCCCTTAGACTCTGTTCCCCTGGTACGGCCCACGTCATCACCCCACTGACACAGAGGATCCACCACCAGTATCCTCACTGTATACCCATTTGGATCCTGACATGAATGGAGGAGCTGGAGTTATGGCTGCCGATTATATAGGGCTATGACATCACTGGAGAGACTGGCTGCTGATAGGTTGCATCCTGCATGTGATTCAGGGTCATCCCGCCTGCTTCCCTTCCCGCCTTGCCTTCCCGCCTTCCCAGTGTTCCTTGCCCCATGTACTGACATGTTGATCCGCCCTATTTAGATGCCCTGGAGCCTGCACCGCAGTAAATGGAGTTTAATGAAGCAATTTGCGTGATAGAATCGCAGTGATATTCACATTCCTTGCAAATCAAATATTTCCTCAAATTCGTAACGAATTTGGGTTCGTCAGTTTCGATTCGCTCATCTTTAACACAGACCCTGGCACACGCCTATAAGGACAAAAAAAAGTAATACTGAACTAATGTAGAAGATTACTTTTCATGACTTTTCTTTTTGTGATTACAGGTATTATTGAGAAAGGAGAAGTATGGGGCCCAGGTGTAAGAATGTTGCTTTTTATTTAAAAGAAATGCAGTGCTGTCATAATACATTTTCATACAAATAATACATTGTAGCTCTATGTGTAACCTGACATGACATTTAATGCTGTCTGTTTCCATCCCATAGACCACAGTATTCAGGTAACTTGTAAATACAAATGTCTTTCAGGGAAATTTGTTCTCTTCTTTTTTGCTCATGGGAACATTTTTGCATTATAATTTCCATTATCGCTCTCGGTCTCTGGATAACAGCCTGGAATACCTTTCCTGAGCCCAAATCACATGTATCACTGGAGAGGTGGACACCACGATGGATACAGGACATTTTATCATCTCTGTAATTATTTTTGTTGCTACAAAAATTGTATTTGTTGGAGGACTGATGACTCACGTGTTCATCATAGCTGTCTATGTTATGGACTGGAGGAAAGGAAGAACCATGTCAACATCTGACCAAGTCATTATCTCCATCATCATATCAAAGATGACTTTACAATTCTTCATTCAGATTGATCTTATTCTGAGCAATTTTTTTCAAATATTTTCCCTAAGTTTTTCCTTACTTCAGGATTTTGTTTTTAGAACTACCACCTTTTCCTCCATCTGGTTATCCACTTTACTCTCTGTTGTCTTGTATTTTAAGATTTCCACTCTTCACAATACCATCTTTCTGTGGCTGAGGAAAATTATTACAAAACACATCTTACTCCTGATAGCTGCCGTTGTTCTGGTTTCCATTGCCTACCATTTATTGCTCTACTTGTTTCTATATTTTACATTTTTGGAGAATTCAACAAATCCGTGTTTGCTCAGTAATTGTGAATTAGATCAAGCAATATTTACTCTTGAAATCTTATTGAATATTTTGCCTTTTATTATATGTTTATTGTCATCTCTTCTCCTTATTATCTCTTTGGGTTTTCACATATGTCGGATGAGATCTACCCAAAACTCAAGTTCTCTGGATGCCTATTATGGGACGATAAAGTACACCATTGTCTCTTTTATAACATGTGCTCTCTATATCATCTTAAAAAACCTGAATCCCTTATTTATCTTTAATTCAGTTTTTCTTGTTTGGATATTTTTCACAACTTTACATTCCATGTACGTCGTCTACGTAACAACCGCTCTGAAGAATCGATTCTCTATGATTCTCCTTCATCTAACAAACTGCTTTTGCAACAGAACAGAATCCAACTCCACTGAACTGGTGGATATTATTTAGATAAATATTATCTTCCACAATTCACATATGATTAAAAAAAGTTGAAAAGGAGTTTTAGCATAGGCTTCATATGGGTAAAAAAGAATGAAAAAAAAAAAAACATAATCAACCCCTAGATTTTCTTCTGCTCCACTGTCTACAGCTAGAGTTGCTGCAATGACTTTACATACATTGTACACATGATGATGCAGCCAAACATTGTCCTCAGAAGTCTCTTACCCACAGATTAGACTTAACAGACTGGAGGTTCCAGCCTGTGACTAACTTACGGTTAGAAGAACCTTCTAGATAAAACATGTTTCTAGAAGTGAACAACTTTGTCTGCTGTGTTTATAAGCATAAAAAGTTATATTTTGACTCTTTTCCTGCCTGGACATTTTGCCTACTACTTTTTTTTACACTTAATCACACACTTAACATTAATGGAGGTTTTCATAGATAATATATGACATTTTGCTAAAAATACATAACATTTTCTTTTTTTTTGGCTCAAAGTCTGACTCCGGCATAGGCTGAGGCACCTGAAAACTTCTGAAAATAAAAATTGCAAGATGGGCTGAATTGAAACTTATCGGTTCCTGTGTGTCTCTGTCTATATGTACATATCCTAAAAATGTAAAAGACAAAAATCTCCATAATTTTTACTTCGGTCACAGAATAGATACATTTCCTGATTCTGTGCAGTAAGTGCAGTATCAGACATACACTTCCTCTTAAGTTGTTGAGGAAAGGTTTCTATTTCACCTCTATTGTCGCTAGAAGCCATACAGAGGAGACAACTGTAATAGACAGTGGCTGATAAAAGAGGTGATAACATGAAGAAAAATTCCTGTAGCTCTCCATCCACTGGTCACTGGAGGTTGCACCAAGAAATAACAGTAACAATTCAATCTTATTTATTTTATTTTACCTTATTTTTATATTGATATGGAGATTTTACACCATATTCAGACAGAATTTTTCCAAACTCTTGATAAACTAATAAATCGCAAGTAATGGAATTCAGCTCGAGATAGTCCAGGCACCATGATGTGTCACCACAGTGTACAAGATGCATGTCTATACAGTATCTGAAGTTCAAGTACAGAAACATTGATCTGGGAAGAAAAGAGAAGGACTTGATTTATTGTGTGGAATGTATTTATTGTTTGGGGCTTGGTGTGACATCACAAACACAGAAGCTCCAAGCTTCTGTGTTAATGAACACCTTGGTACCCGCCAGGAGATCGTGGGAGGTCCAAGCGGCCGGACCCCTACGATCTGACATCTTATTCCCTATCCTATGCATAGGGAATAAGATGCTTTGGGATGGAGTACCCCTTTGTGTATACCATAAGTGCATCCATTTAGATTTTTCTAATATTTCCACATATTTTGTTGCTTGAATATAACTAACACAGTGACAAGCTGTTGTTCTGAAGAAGGGTACATCATATCAGCTTTGTTTGTCTTATTTCCATGGGTCCGAGCTAGAGATGTCCTTCACAATGAGACATTAGCTATAAACAAAATGTGCTGATAGCTTTCTATCAAGGCCACATTCCTACTTATTTTTCATATATTTTAGGTAACAGAACATATACAACCCCTTTATTACTAAAAGGGTTCTTGGGATGATATTTGAAATAATAGTGCCATCTAATGGAGATGGTAGGTTCTGTCCTGGAGTGAGGTGGGGAGGGGAGGGGGATGCTTTCTGCATCCCTATTATTTCAAAGGTTCATACTAGGGGGCGTGGTTTAAAAATAGGCTCAGTGTATAATAGCATCTCAAAGCCACAGAAGGGGGCCGCATGGGAGATCAGAAAGCACCAGGAGTTATCATGTGATAATTAGTGATGGGCATTGCCCATATTAGTGATGGGCATTGCCCATATTCAAATTCATGATATTGATTAGTGATGGGCATTGCCCATATTCAAAATTATGATATTTTGTGAATATATAGACAAATATTCGTCCTATATTCGCAAATTTCGCGTATTCGCATATGTGAATATTCGCATATTTCGTATTCGAGGAAGAAAACAGTGAGGGGGTGGGCAACTTTACTATTCATTGCTAGGGATGTTGTTGATAACATCTGACAAGTGTATTTGCATCATTCTAATTGGCCCACAAGTGAAAAGAAGGAATACGAGAATATTCACATATTCGAATATGCACATATGTGAATATTCACATATGCGAATATGCAGAAAAAAGTGAATATTCATAATTTCGAATAAACAGTGGGGATCAAAAGTCTGGGCACCCCTGGTAAAAATTTGTATTAATGTGCATAAAGAAGCCAAGGAAAGATGGAAAAATCTCCAAAAGGCATCAAATTACAGATTAAACATTCTTATAATATGTCAACAAAAGTTAGATTTTATTTCCATAATTTACACTTTCAAAATAACAGAAAACAAAAACATGGCGTCTGCAAAAGTTTGGGCACCCTGCAGAATTTATAGCATCCACTGCCTGGGAAGACCAGGTGATGTCAATCTCAAATGTTTTAAATGCCCAGACTCATCTGACCTTGCCCCAACAATCAGCACCATGGGTTCTTCTAAGCAGTTGTCTAGAAATTTGAAACTGAAAATTGTTGACGGTCACAAAGCTGGAGAAGGCTATAAGAAGATAGCAAAATGTTTTCAGATGTCAATATCCTCTGTTCGGAATGTAATTAAGAAATGGCAGTCATCAGGAACAGTGGAGGTTAAAGCAAGATCTGGAAGACCAAGAAAAATATCAGACAGAACAGCTTGCAGGATTGTGAGAAAAACAATTCAAAACCCACGTTTGACTGCACAATCCCTCCAGAAAGATCTGGCAGACACTGGAGTTGTGGTACACTATTCCACTATAAAGAGATACTTGTACAAATATGGTCTTCATGGAAGAGTCATCAGAAGAAAACCTCTTCTACGTCCTCACCACAAAAATCAGCGTTTGAACTTTGCAAATGAACATATAGACAAGCCTGATGCATTTTGGAAACAAGTTCTGTGGACCAATGAGGTTAAAATTGAACTTTTTGGCTAGAATGAGCAAAGGTACATTTGGAGAAGAAGGGGAAGAGAATTTAATGAAAAGAACCTCTGTCCAACTGTTAAGCATGGGGGTGGTTCAATCATGCTTTGGGGTTGTATTGCAGCCAGTGGTATAGGAAACATCTCAAGAGTAGAAGAAAAAATGGATTCAATAAAATTTCAGCAAATTGGCTTCTACAAATGGATACTGATTCTAAACACACCTCGAAATCCACGGGGGATTACATCAAGGGGTGTAAACGGAAGGTTTTGCCATGGCCTTCACAATATCCTGACCTCAAGATGATTGAAAATCTATGGATAGACCTTACAAGAGCAGTGCGTGACAGACAGCCCAGAAATCTCAAAGAACTGGAAGACTTTTGTAAGGAAGAATGGGCAAATGTTACGCCGAGCGCTCCGGGTCCCTGCTCCTCCCCAGAGTGCTCACGGCGTCTCTCTCCCTGCAGACCCGCTGACCGGGAGCGCTGCACTGACATTGCCGGCGGGGATGCGATTCGCATAGCGGGACGCGCCCGCTCGCGAATCGTATCCCAAGTCACTTACCCGTCCCGGTCCCCGGCTGTCATGTGCTGGCACGCGCGGCTCCGCTCTCTAGGGTGCGCGCGCGCCAGCTCTCTGAGACTTAAAGGGCCAGTGCACCAATGATTGGTGCCTGGCCCAATTAGCCTAATTAGCTTCCACCTGCTCCCTGGCTATAATACCTCACTTCCCCTGCACTCCCTTGCCGGATCTTGTTGCCTTGTGCCAGTGAAAGCGTTTAGTGTTGTCCAAAGCCTGTGTTACCAGATCTCCTGCTTTCCATATTGACTACGAACCTTGCCGCCTGCCCCGACCTTCTGCTACGTCTGACCTTGCCTCTGCCTAGTCCTTCTGTCCCACGCCTTCTCAGCAGTCAGCGAGGTTGAGCCATTGCTAGTGGATACGACCTGGTTGCTACCGCCGCAGCAAGACCATCCCGCTTTGCGGCGGGCTCTGGTGAACACCAGTAGCCTCTTAGAACCGGTCCACCGGCACGGTCCACGCCAATCCCTCGCTGACACAGTGGATCCACAACCAGCTAGCTGAATCGTGACAGTAGATCCGGCCATGGATCACGCTGAGGTGCCGCTGCCAAGTCTCGCTGACCTTACCACGGTGGTCGCTCAGCAATCGCAGCAAATTGCCCAACAAGGACAGCAGCTGTCGCAGTTGACCGCCACGTTACAGCAACTTCTGCCACTGCTACAGCAGCAACCATCTCCTCCGCCAGCTCCTGCACCTCCTCCGCAGCGAGTGGCCGCGCCTAGCCTCCGCTTGTCCCTGCCGGACAAATTTGATGGGGACTCTAGACTCTGCCGTGGATTTTTGTCTCAATGTTCCCTGCATATGGAGATGTTGTCGGACCTATTTCCTACAGAACGGTCTAAGGTGGCGTTCGTAGTGAGCCTTCTTTCTGGAAAGGCCTTGTCTTGGGCCACACCGCTCTGGGACCGCAATGATCCTGCCACAGTCCAGTCCTTCTTCGCTGAAGTCCATAGTGTCTTCGAGGAACCAGCCCGAGCTTCTTCTGCCGAGACTGCCCTGCTGAACCTGGTCCAGGGTAATTCTTCAGTAGGCGAGTACGCCATCCAATTTCGTACTCTCGCTTCCGAATTATCTTGAAATAACGAGGCTCTCTGCGCGACCTTTAAAAAAGGCCTATCCAGTAACATCAAGGATGTGCTGGCCGCACGAGAGATTCCTGCCAACCTGCAAGAACTTATCCATTTGGCTACCCGCTTTGACATGTGTTTTTCTGAGAGACACCAGGAGCTCCGCCAGGAAAAAGACCTAGATCTCTGGGCACCTCTCCCACAGTATCCTTTGCAATCTACGCCTGTTCCTCCCGCCGAGGAGGCCATGCAAGTGGATCGGTCTCGCCTGACCCAGGAAGAGAGGAATCGCCGTAGGGAAGAAAATCTTTGTCTGTACTGTGCAAGTACCGAACATTTCTTGGTGGATTGCCCTATTCGTCCTCCACGTCTAGGAAACGCACGCACGCACCCATTCCCATTCCCACTCCTGCTGTACTGCCTGCCTTTGAGGAAACCCTACAATCACTCCCGGTGTTCTCGTCCCATGTAAAACAGTTGCCGGACAAAAAAAGGGGAGACCTAAGGGGGGGGGGGGTACTGTTACGCTGAGCGCTCCGGGTCCCTGCTCCTCCCTGGAGCGCTCACGGCGTCTCTCTCCCTGCAGCGCCCCGGTCAGACCCGCTGACCGGGAGCGCTGCACTGACATTGCCGGCGGGGATGCGATTCGCATAGCGGGACGCGCCCGCTCGCGAATCGCATCCCAAGTCACTTACCCATCCCGGTCCCCGGCTGTCATGTGCTGGCACGCGCAGCTCCGCTCTCTGAGACTTAAAGGGCCAGTGCACCAATGATTGGTGCCTGGCCCAATTAGCCTAATTAGCTTCCACCTGCTCCCTGGCTATAATACCTTACTTCCCCTGCACTCCCTTGCCGGATCTTGTTGCCTTGTGCCAGTGAAAGCGTTTAGTGTTGTCCAGAGCCTGTGTTACCAGATCTCCTGCTTTCCATATTGACTACGAACCTTGCCGCCTGCCCCGACCTTCTGCTACGTCTGACCTTGCCTCTGCCTAGTCCTTCTGTCCCACGCCTTCTCAGCAGTCAGCGAGGTTGAGCCATTGCTAGTGGATACGACCTGGTTGCTACCGCAGCAGCAAGACCATCCCGCTTTGCGGCGGGCTCTGGTGAACACCAGTAGCCTCTTAGAACCGGTCCACCAGCACGGTCCACGCCAATCCCTCGCTGACACAGTGGATCCACAACCAGCCTGCCGAATCGTGACAGCAAAGATACCTCAAACAAGAATTGAAAGACTCTTGGCTGGTTACAAAAAGCGTTTAGAAGCTGTGATACTTGCCAAAGGGGGCAGTACAAGATATTAACTCTGCAGGCTGCCCAAACTTTTGCAGACACCTTTTTTTTTGTTTTCTGTTATTTTGAAAGTGTAAATGATGGAGATAAAATCTAACTTTTGTTGACATATTATAAGAATGTCTAATCTGTAATTTGATGCCTTTTGGAGATTTTTCCATCTTTCCTTGGCTTCTTTATGCACATTAATACAATGCATACAATGAAGGAAGCCTGCAGCGGACTACAAGTGCCACATCGTCTATCTGGTGTAGGATTCTATTGTGGCACTTGTAGTCCGCTGCAGGCATCCTCCATTGTATGCTTTTTTATGCTGGGGATCGCCCCTAGCAACGGACTACAAGGGCAGGATCTGCTCCCCCAGTATAAATGCACAACCGCATTTGGGGTTGAGCACCTCCAGCCATTTGAGACCACATTTTTTGTTGTTGTTTACATTTTATACTTGGAGGTGTGTAAACTCCATATGTAATGCTCCTTGAACATTTTCTAGGCAGCATCAAGGTAGCACCTGTGAGGCCATGCACCTACATTAGCCAACTTAGGTGGGGCTTGTAGTTTGCCTCCCTCCTCCCATTGTATGAGTGCTTAGCCACGCTGGAGGGTACCTGGGAGGACTCTGTGAGTTGACCTAATGCTGCCGTAATTGCCCACTGGCCCCTGTTTTGCTTATCATGCACAGGTAGGTTTAGTGCTAGGTCCCGTGCCATTTGAGAAACCTTGGCGTTAGTGTGCGGGCTCTGGTATGTCCATCATATAAGGATATACTGGCGAAAGTCTAAATTTTAACATCAATGTTGAGGGATAGCCAATGTCACTGTATACATCTACCACAGTAGTGCACCTAAATTCCTGCATTGTATTGTTCTAATTGTTACTAGGGATGCATTGATATATCGGCCGAAAATAGCTGTTTCGGGGAAATGCCGAATCAACAAAAAATGTGCCGATAATGACCCACCTCCCCTGCCCGCCCACAGCACAAGTTGCAGAGGCACTCGTGGGGCGTGCAGGGGGGGGGTGCTCTCCGGGATAGGAATACTTCTTTTTATGTGCCCAGGCCGGCTCCCGTGTGTGGCTGCAGGCGGGGGCCAGCCAGCGCATGTAAAAACTAATACTGTGTACTAAAAACCAGGGGGCCTCCAGCTGTTGTAAAACTACAACTCCCAGCATGCACGGACCATTAAAGTCTGTCCAGGCATGCTGGGAGTTGTAGTTTCACAACAGCTGGAGGCCCCCTGGTTTTTAGTATACAGTATTAGTTTTTATATGCTCTGGCCGGCCCCCGCCTGCAGCCACACACGGGAGCCGGCCCGGGCACATAAAAAGAAGTATTCCTATCCCGGACATCCCTGTGTCCCGAAAAATCTTTTCGGGACATAAGGATGTCCGCCGGTCACTCGCCATTCCCCGGCATCCTCCTGCGATCCTCCTTCGGTCCCTCGCTTCTCCGCCTCTATGGTCGTACGCACGGGACGTCACTGACGTCCCGTGCGTACGACCATAGAGACGCAGGAGGACCGCAGGATCGTCGCAGGAGAACGCACGCCGTCCGGGGCCTGGTAAGTGACCGCGTCATCTTCTTGAGTGTTCCGGTCACCGCTCCTCCGGTCCCGGCACCTACTGCTATGGTCCATAGGCCATAGCAGTAGATGTAACCCCGGGCCGGAGGAGCAGTGACCGGAACACTGTGGGGTCAGCAGTACAGACATACAGCCTCCAGCCATACACTGTATATGGCTGGAAGCTGTATGTCTGTGGGGTGGGGGGAAGCTGCCTACTATTGTGGGGGAACTGCTGACCTAATGTGGGGGGGAGCTGCCTACAAATGTGGGGCGAGCTGCCTAATATTGTGGGGGTGAGCTGCCTAATATTGTTGGGGGGGAGCTGCCTAATATTGTTGTGGGGGAGCTGCCTAATATTGTTGGGCGGGAGCTGCCTAATATTTTTGGGGGGAACTGCCTAATATTATGGGGGGGGGGCTGCCTAATTTTGTGGGGGGGAGCTGCCTACAAATGTGGGGGGAGCTGCCTAATATTGTGGGGGGGAGCTGCCTAATATTGTTGGAGGGGAGCTGCCTAATATTGTGGGGGAACTGCCTACTATTGTGGGGAACCTGCCTACTATTGTGGAGGAAATGCTGACCTAATGTGGGGGAGCTGCCTACTATTGTGTGGGAGCTGCCTACTATTGTGGGGGAGCTGCTCACTATTGTGGGGGAGCTGCCTATTAATGTGGGGGGGCTGCCTACTATTGTGGGGGAAATGCTGAATTAATGTGGGGGAGCTGCCTACTATTGTGGGGGGGAGCTGCCTACTATTGTGGGGGAGCTGCCTATTAATGTGGGGGAATCTAATCTAATGAGCGGAGCGCTGCATTTTACCAGAAGACGGGGAGAAGTCATTTTCGGTTTCGGCCGGACATTTTTTTAAATTTCGGTTTCGTTTCGGTTTTGAAATTTCCATTTCGGTGCACCTCTAATTGTTACACATCCACACCGTCTATCTGGTGTAGGATTCTATTGTGGCACTTGTAGTCCGCTGCAGGCATCCTCCATTGTATGCATTTTTATGCTGGGGATCGCCCCTAGCAATGGACTACAAGGGCAGGATCTGCTCCCCCAGTATAAATGCACAACCGCATTTGGGGTTCAGCACCTCCAGCCATTTGAGACCACATTTTTTGTTGTTGTTTAAATATCATGGGATAACAAGTCTCCTCCTGGAAGTAACCTGAGAGGTGAGGCCATGAAGAGCCAGAGAGAGGTCCTTTCAGATACCACCCTATACGTGATATGACTGTACGGTAACTATACAATGGTTTCCCATGATGAAACCTTCTTCCCCTCTTTCCCATTACTTAGAGTTAGAGGTCTCACATATGTCTGGTAGTGTACAAATAGTCCTTATTTGATTGAGATCATTATAAAATGTGGGTGAAATGACATCAATTATTCTGTATGGTGAACAGATCTTTCTCTGATCTCCAGTTTGAGAGTGTAGGTTCAAGATGATGGAATACTCCTGCTTCTTCTGCAGAGAATGGAGCGTGTTTTATGCGTGTCAGTGCATTATATGCATTATATATAAGCATATAGACTTGTCTTATCCTTCACCATTTAATGGAGAACCAACAGATCTGTGTGGCTACTTAGATGGGGCTGATTCATACAAGTCTCTTCTATTTAATATATCTAGATATTAGGTATTTGCCCATTCTGTATATCATTTGGTGTAATGTTCTCATACCATTTGTATGATATTAAACTATCCTTTGTAACTGATATATACTGAGACATAGTAACTAAATCCATGTGTAGTTTTACTGTATGTTACTACTGATATCAGCTTATAATGCTTCATTAGAAATCTATATATTTACAGATATACACATAGATGATATTGAAATAATCTTTTACTGTATGTAAGTTACTAACATTAGCTTATGATGCTTTATATATATATATATATATATATATATATATATTCATATCTAATTAATGATTCATATAAATAATCAGAGTGTTTATATACTCGTTTATGTTTAATAATCATCATAGCCAATAAATCTACATAATTTAGAATTCCTGTGTATTATTTTATGATTTTGCAAAAAGCACCACCGAGTGCTAATGAATGAACTAAATAATTCTGGGTAAGTAATCCGGCCTTGAGACAGGGATTGCATTGTTTATATTTTTCAGCAATTCATAATGTCACATATTTTACATTTTTGGTGACCAGAGGTCACAAGATCATGATGGCATCATGACCTACTGACATAGCGGCGGAAAAACACACAAAGGTATATTGCTTATGGATATCTATTAACAGTGACATGCGGAAATCCCAGCAACATGCCGGCCAGGATATACAGTTGGGCAAAAAAGTATTGTTTTCCCATTTAAAAAGACGAGAGAGGTCTGTAATTTTCATCCTAGGTATACCTCAACTATGAGAGAGAGAAACATCCATAAAATCACATTGTGTCAGGATTCGGCAGGCTGGAGGTGGATCCTCTGTGTCAGAGAGGGATTGGCGTGGACCGTGTCGGTGGACCAGTTCTAAGTTGCTACTGGTTTTCACCAGAGCCCGCCGCAAAGCGGGATGGACTTGCAGCGGCGGTAGCAACCAGGTCGTATCCACCGGCAACGGCTCAACCTCTCTGACTGCTGAGATAGGCGCGGTACAAGGGATTAGACAAGAGCAGGGTCGGACGTAGCAGAAGGTCAGGGCAGGCAGCAAGGATTGTAGTCAGGGGCAACGGCAAGAGGTCTGGAACACAGGCTAGGAACACACAAGGAACGCTTTCACTGGCACAATGGCAACAAGATCCGGCAAGGAAGTGCAGGAGAAGTGAGGTATTATAGGGAAGTGCACAGGTGAAGACACTAATTAAAACCCATGCGCCAATCAGTGGCACACCGGCCCTTTAAATCGCAAAGACCCGGCGTGCGCGTGCCCTAGGGAGCGGGGTCGCGCCCGCCGGGACAGCACAGACGGGGAACGAGTCTGGTAAGCGGGTCGGGATGCGCACCGCGAGCGGGCGCGTCCCGCATCGCGAATCGCATCCCGGCTGGGGACATTATCGCAGCGCACCCGGTCAGCGGGTCTGTCCGGGGCGATGCGAACAGGAGAACGCCGTGAGCGCTCCGGGGAGGAGCAGGGACCCGGAGCGCTCGGCGTAACAGTACCCCCCCCCCTTGGGTCTCCCACTCTTTTTAGAACCCGAGAACTTGTGGATAAGGTCCTTGTCAAGGATGTTGTCCTCGGGTTCCCATGATCTCTCCTCCGGGCCGCAATTCTCCCAATCTACAAGAATTTTTTTTTTACCTCTGACCGACTTGGATGCCAGAATTTCTTTAACCGAGAAGATGTCAGAGGACCCGGAGACAGGAGTAGGAGCAACAACCTTAGGAGAGAAGCAGTTAAGGATGAGTGGTTTAAGGAGAGAGACATGAAAAGCATTAGGAATACGGAGAGAAGAAGGAAGAAGGAGTTTGTAGGAGACAGGGTTGATTTGGCATTTGACTTTAAAAGGACCAAGATAACGTGGTCCCAGTTTATAACTGGGGACACAAAAGCGGACATACTTGGCGGAGAGCCACACTTTGTCTCCAGGAGAAAAGACAGGAGGAGTTCTTCTTTTTTTGTCGGCATGTTTCTTCATCCGGGATGAGGCCTGTAGGAGAGATTTTTGAGTCTCTTTCCAGATGGTGGAGAAGTCCCGAGTCACCTGATCAACAGCGGGCAAACCAGAAGGCATGGGACTGGGGAGGGGGGGGAAGAGGGTGACGGCCGTACACCACAAAGAATGGGGATTTAGCGGAAGACTCAGAGACTTTGAAATTGTACGAGAATTCGGCCCATGGTAGGAGATCGGCCCAGTAATCCTGGCGGGAGGAAACAAAATGACGCAAATAGTCACCAAGAACCTGATTAACTCTTTCCACTTGCCCATTGGATTGGGGATGATAAGAAGACGAGAAGTTTAATTTGATTTTAAGCTGATTACAGAGGGCCCTCCAGAATTTTGACACAAATTGAACGCCTCTATCCGAGACGATATGCCATCTTAGAAAAACAATCAATGATCACCCAAATAACTGTGTTGCCATGGGATAATGGTAAGTCTGTAATAAAGTCCATAGCAATCTGAGACCATGGTCGCTCAGGAACAGGCAGAGGATGGAGGAGACCGGCAGGCTTCTGGCGAGGAGTCTTGTCCCAGGCACAGACTGTACAAGCCCGAACAAAATCAGCAACATCTGTTTCCAACGGAAAAAAAAACGAGAGATGAGCTGGACGGATTTCTTGATGCCAGCATGGCCGGCAAGGTGTGAGGAGTGTCGCCACCTGAGAATCCTGAGGCGCTGGCGTGGAGGGACGAAGGTCTTTCCTGGAGGAGTTTGTCTGATGGAAGCTGGAGAAGCGGAGATCAGACAGTCAGGAGGAATAATGTGTTGCGGGGAGGCTTCCATTTCAGAGGCATCCGAGGAACGAGAGAGAGCGTCAGCCCTAATGTTCTTGTCAGAGGGGCGAAAATGAATCTCAAAGTTAAAACGGACAAAGAACAACGACCACCTAGCCTGGCGAGGGTTCAGCCGTTGGGCAGACTGAAGATAAGAGAGATTCTTGTGATCGGTGTATATAATAACTGGGTATTTGGACCCCTCTAGCAGGTGCCTCCATTCCTCGAGAGCCAGTTTTGTGGCCAGTAGTTCTCGATCTCCAATGGAGTAGTTTTTTTCCACCGGAGAGAAGGTCCTAGAAAAGAAACCACAAGGAACAGCATGTCCGGAAGAATTTTTCTGTAGGAGTACAGCTCCAGCTCCCACCGAGGAGGCGTCTACCTCCAGTGAGAAGGGTTTAGATGGATCAGGTCTGGAGAGTACGCGAGCAGAAGAAAAGGCAGTTTTGAGACGGTTGAACGCCTCTTCCGCTTGAGGAGGCCAGGACTTAGGGTTGGCGTTTTTCTTGGTTAGGGCCACAATTGGGGCCACAATAGTGGAAAAATTTGGGATAAACTGTCTGTAGTAATTGGTAAACCCCAAGAAACGTTGGATAGCTCGGAGTCCGGAGGGGCGTGGCCAATCCAATACGGCTGATAGTTTGTCCGGGTCCATTTGGAGTCCCTGGCCAGAGACTAAATATCCTAGGAAGGGAAGAGATTGACATTCAAAGAGACATTTTTCCATTTTGGCATATAACTGATTGTCCCGAAGTCTCTGAAGAACCATGCGGACATGCCGGCGGTGTTCTTCTAGGTTGGGATAAAAAATCAAAATATCGTCCAGGTAAACCACAACACAGGTATATAAAAGATCACGAAAAATTTTATTTACAAAGTCCTGGAAGACGGCTGGGGCGTTGCAAATCTCAAAAGGCATAACCAAATATTCAAAGTGTCCATCTCTGGTGTTAAATGCGGTCTTCCACTCGTCCTCCTCCCTGATGCGGATGAGATTATATGCACCTCTTAAATCCAACTTGGTAAAGATGTTGGCGCCACGTAGGCGGTCAAAGAGTTCCGAGATAAGAGGCAGGGGAAAGCGTTTTTTTATAGTGATTTTATTAAGACCGCGGTAATCAATGCATGGTCAATGCATTGAAGACGAAGAAGAATCCATCTCCAGCAGGGGAGGAAGACTTGCGGATAAATCCCCTTTTTAAATTTTCTTGGATGTACTCCGTCATGGCTTGTGTTTCCGGAGCAGACAGGGGATAGATTCTGCCCCGGGGTGGAGTAGTACCAGGGAGGAGATCAATAGGAGATCATAAGGCCTGTGAGGAGGCAAAGTCTCTGCTTGTTTTTTTGCAAAAAACATCAGCATAGTCCAGATAGGCCTTGGGGAGACCAGGTATCGGAGGAGCCATAGGGTTTTGACTGACAGGACTGGGAGCAGACATAAGACACTTTTTGTGGCAAGTATTACCCCAGTTCTTGATATCCCCGGTGGTCCAATCGAGGGTAGGGGAATGGCGTTGAAGCCAAGGTAGTCCAAGAAGAATTTCAGAAGTGCAGTTAGAGAGGACCAGAAATTCAATCTTTTCATGATGGGGTCCAATGCACATTAAGAGGGGTTCCGTGCGGTAACGCACAGTACAGTCCAATCTTTCACCATTAACAGAGGCGATGTAGGGGGGTCTGGCGAGACTGGTAACTGGGATGTTGAACCTGCTAACAAGAGAGGCCAAAATAAAATTTCCTGCAGATCCGGAATCCAAGAAGGTCACAGCTGAGAAGGAGAAGTTAGAAGAAGAAATCCGCACAGGCACAGTAAGACGTGGAGAAGCAGAGTTCACACCTAGAGCTGTCTCACCTTTGTGCGGAGTCGGAGTGCGTCTTTCCTGACGTGGAGGTCGGATAGGACAATCCTTCAAGAAGTGTTCGGTACTGGCACAGTACAGGCATAGGTTCTCATTGCGGCGGCGTGTCCTCTCTTGAGGTGTCAGGCGAGACCGGTCTACTTGCATAGCCTCCACGGCAGAAGGCACAGGAACAGATTGCAGCGGACCAGAGAAGAGAGGAGCCGGGGAGAGAAACCGCCTCGTGCGAACGAAGTCCATATCCTGGCGGAGCTCCTGACGCCTTTCGGAAAAACGCATGTCAATGCGGGTGGCCAGATGAATAAGTTCATGCAGGTTAGCAGGGATTTCTCGTGCGGCCAGCACATCTTTGATGTTACTGGATAGGCCTTTTTTGAAGGTCGCGCAGAGGGCCTCGTTATTCCAGGACAATTCGGAGGCGAGAGTACGGAATTGGATGGCGTACTCGCCCACAGAAGAATTACCCTGGACCAGGTTCAGCAGGGCAGTCTCGGCAGAAGAGGCTCGGGCTGATTCCTCGAAGACACTTCGAATCTCCGCGAAGAAAGAGTGTACTGAGGCAGTGACAGGATCATTGCGGTCCCAGAGCGGTGTGGCCCATGACAGGGCTTTCCCAGACAGAAGGCTGACCACGAAAGCCACCTTTGACCTTTCAGTTGGAAATTGGTTCGACATCATCTCCAAATGCAGGGAACATTGCGAGAGAAAACCACGGCAAAGTTTAGAGTCCCCATCAAACTTGTCCGGCAATGATAAACGGAGGCTGGATGCGGCCACTCGCTGCGGAGGAGGTGCAGGAGCTGGCGGAGGAGATGGTTGCTGAAGCTGTGGTAGAAGCTGCTGTAGCATCACAGACTGGGGCGCTGCGAAAAGGAGAACGCCATGAGCGCTCCGGGGAGGAGCGGGGACCCGGAGCGCTCGGCGTAACACATTGTCTGATTTTTAAAGAATTTATTTGCAAATTATGGTGGAAAATAAATATTTGGTCACCTACAAGCAAGCAATATTTCTATCTCTTACAGACCTGTAACTTCTTATTTAAGAGTCTCCTCTGTCCTCCACTCAATACCTGTATTAATGGCTCCTGTTTGTACTTGTTATCAGTATAAAAGACACCTGTCCACAACCTCAAACAGTTACACTCCAAACTCCACAATGGCCAAGACCAAAGAGCTGTCGAAGGACACGAGAAACAAAATTGTAGACCTGCACCAGGCTGGGAAGACTGAATCTGCAATAGGCAAGCAGCTTGGTGGGAGCAATTATTAGAAAATGGGAAGAAATCAACTGTGGAAGCAATTATTAGAAAATGGTAGACATACAAGACCACTGATAATCTCCCTCAATCTTGGGCTCCACGCAAGATCTTACCCCGTGGTGTCAAAATGATCACAAGAATGATGAACAAAAATTCCAGAACCACACAGGGGGTCCTAGTGAATGACCTTCAGAGAGCTGGGACCAAAGTAACAAAGGCTACCATCAGTAACACACTACGCCACCAGGGACTCAAATCATGCAGTGCCAGACGTGTCCCCCTGCTTAAGCCAAAACATGTCCAGGCCCGTCTGAAGTTTGCTAGAGAGCATTTGGATGATCCAGAAGAGTATCAGGAGAGTGTCATATGGTCAGATGAAACCAAAGTAGAACTTTTTGGTAAAAACTCAACTCGTCGTGTTTTGAGGAAAAAGAATGCTGAGTTGCATCAAAAGAACACCATACCTACTGTGAAGCATGGGGGTGGAAACATCATGCTTTGAGGCTGTTTTTCTGCAAAGGGACCAGGACAACTGATCCATGTAAAGGAAAGAATGAATGGGGCTGTGTATCGTGAGATTTGGAGTGAAAATATCTTTCCATCAGCAAGGGCATTGAAGATGAAGCATGACAAGGATCCCAAACACACCTCCCAGGCAATGAAGGAGTGGCTTAGTAAGAAGCATTTCAAGGTCCTGGGGTAGCCTAACAAGTCTCCAGATCTCAACACTATACAGTGGTCCCTCAACATACGATGGTAATTCGTTCCAAACGACCCATTGCTTGTCGAATCCATCGTATGTTGAGGGATTCGTGCAATGTTAAATGTGCATTTAATACTCACCTGTCCCCGCCGCTCCGGACCGAGTCCTCACCACTCCTGATGCTGTCCCAGGGGCTCCTGATGCTGTCCCGCTGCTCCGGCATCTTCTTCAGGAACCTCGGGCTTCTTCCGCATCTTCTCCAGGGTCCGGGCCTCGCTTTCTGGTGACGTTATTATGCACGGCGTGCGTAGAGACGTAATAACGACGCCGGAAAGCGAGGCCCGGACCCCGGAGAGGATGCAGAAGACACCGGAGGATCGCAAAGTGGATAGGTAAGTGAACCTGTCCGGGATGCTTAAACTGCTATCCGACAGCAGCTTAAGCATTTTGCGCTGTCGGATAGCAGTTAATGCGATGGCCCCGACATATAAAAGCATCGTATGTCGATGCTGACATCGACATGCGATGGCCTCTGAGAGGCCATCGTATGCCGATTTGATCATATGTCGGGGCCATCGCATGTCGGGGGGTTACTGTAGAAAGTCTGTGTTGAAAGTCTGTGTTGCCCATCGACAGTCCCAAAACATCACTGCTCTAGAGGAGATCTGCATGAAGGAATGGGCCAAAATACCAGTAACAGTGAGTGAAAACCTTGTGAAGACTTACAGAAAACATTTGACCTCTGTCATTGCCAACAAATGGGATATAACAAAGTATTGAAATGAACTTTTGTAATTAACCAAATACTTATTTCCCACCATAATTTGCAAATACATTCTTTAAATATCAGACTGTGATTTTATGGATTTTTTTTCTCATTATGTCTCTCATAGTTGAGGTATACCTATAAGGAAAATTACAGGCCTCTCTCATCTTTTTTTATGTGCGAGAACTTGCACAATTGGTGGATGACTAAATACTTTTTTGCTCCACTGTATAGCCTTATGAGTGCAGCAGGAAGGCGGTAGATACCGGTAATGACAATACCAGGATACAAGATGCAGCGACCAACTGGAACACTTTGCCAGCTGATACAGTGATGAAGAAGTGGAAAGATTATCAGAGAATTGGGGGAGAGAGAACTCTATTTTCAAGGTTTTTCTGACTTTTTAACACCTTAAGGACCAATGACTTACCTGCACTCCCTCAGCATTTCCGTTCACCACCGGTAACCGGGCAGTGATTGGAACAGGATGACTGCTGATATCAGGAGCTATCCCGACACATCGCCTAGACGCCCCTTATCGGCGATTGTCGTGATTTGCCGGTCAATTCTGACCAGTGAATCACGGCTTTTCACTGGTGACCCTGAAAATAAGGGTGATTGGTGCTGTCCGAGGCCACACCAATCACCTTTTACCAACAGGATTGAGGTGAAACTGGTGCCACCTCACTATCGCCCTGATTGGTTGGCCAGGAGTGGCCGAGCAATCAGAGCTCCTGCTGGGCGGTGTCATTGACGGCACCCACTCTGCCCTCAGTCCGGAGGGTGAGAGTGGGTGCCCATCAGTGACCTGCGGCAATGGGGGCACCCGTCATCGGCGGTGGCGACTGGGACCCTGGAGGCGCTGATCGGCTGCAGGGCTGTCTGCCTCCTGCTGCTGCATAAGTACAGCTCCTAAAATGCACAGCGAAAGAGCATGCTGGGAGTTGTAGTTAGGCAAAAACTGGAGGCAAACAACTATAACTTCCAGCATGTCCTTTGGTTGTCTGTGCATGCTAGGAGTTGTAGTTATGCAACAGCTGGAGAGGCACTGTAGGGAAACACTGAGTTAGGGTCTGTTACCTAACTCAGTGTTTCCCCACCAGTGTGGAGCCAGCTGTGGTAAAACTACAACTCCTAGCATGCACGGTCTGTCAGTGCGTGCTGGGAGTTGTTGTTTTGCAACAGCTGGAGGTTTGTGCCCCCCCCCCCCCCAAAAAAAAAAAAAAACAGGTTACTTGCACATAGGTGGGGGTTTACAGTGAGTTTCCTGCTTCTAAGCTAATTTTCTGCCACAGCTCAAACTTCCAGCGGGAAACCTTCTGTAAACCCCCGCCCAATGAATGTACCCAAAAAAAATACACTTACAAAAAGAAAGAGTAAAACACTACTTACATACACCCTTGCCCAGTTACACTCCCCCCCCTTCCCCATCAAAAGCCTCTTGTATGGCACTGTTACCTAAATGGAACCTCCAGCTATTGTAAAACAACAACTCCCAGCATTGTCGGGCAGCCATTGACTGTCCAGGCATGTTGGGAGTTTTGCAACAGCTTGAGGCACCCTGTTTGGGAAAGACTGCCATAGGGTATTTTTGGTGGAGTAGGCGAACATCATGCTTGCATCTGGGTCCGTCCGTATGCAAATCCCTAATTTCGACCTCATATAAGCATGGCGCTCTCCCAATTCGGAGCCTTGTCGTATTTCAAGGCAACAGTTTAGTGCCACATATGGGGCCTTTCCATACTTGGGAAAAATAGTGGTGCAAAATTTGGGGGGCTTTTTCTCCTTTTACCCCTTATGAAAAGGAAAATTGGTGGCTATACCAGCATGTTAGTGTAAAAAAAAAAAAATTTTTACACTAATATGCTGGTGTTGTCCAATATTTTTCACAAAAGGTAAAAGGAGAAAAAGACCCCCAAAAACGTGTAACACAATTTCTTTAAAATATGGAAATGCCCCATATGTAGGCGTAAAGTGCTCTGTGAGCGCACACAACATGGCTTAGGAGTGAGAGGGCACCATGTACTGTACATTTGAGGCCTAAATTGTTTATTTGCATTGGAATGGCGGTTCTAACATAAACACCCACATGTGACCCCATTTTGGAAACTACACCCCTCAAAGAATATAACAAGGGATGTAGTGACCATTTACACCCCACAGGTGTCTGACAGATTTTTGGAACAGTGGTCAGAGAAAATGAAAAGTGTGGTGTTAATGCTCACTATACCCTTTGTTGCATTACTTGAGGGGTGTAATTTCCCAAATAATGTGCAGTGTTCTTTTTTTCTTTTTGCTGTTCTGGCACCATAGGGGCTTTCTAAATATGACATGCCCCAAAAAAACATTTCAGCAAAATTCTCTCTCCAAAAGCCAAATTTTGCTCCTTTTCTTCTGAGCCTTGTAGTGCCCCCTCAGAGCACTTTATGTTCAAATATGGGGTATTTCCATATTCAGAAGAAATGGGTTTAAATATTCTTTTTTTTTTTTTTTTTTTTTTTTTGGGGGGGGGTTCTCCTATTGCCCCTGGTGAAAGAGAAAAATTTGGTGTAACACCAGCCTTTATTGAAAACAAAATCATATTTATAATTTTGACGTCCAACTTTAACAAAATATTTATAGTTTTCTCCTCCACTTTGCTGCTATTCCTGTGAAACACTTAAAGGGTTAACAAACTTTCTGAATGTCATTTTGAATACTTTTAGGGGTGCAGTTTTCCTAAAGGGGACACTTTCTTACAGAAAGGTGCCTCAAATCCACTTCAAACTGAACTGGCCCCTTAAAAATTCAGATTTAGAATTTTTTGTGAAAATTTGAAAAATTGCTGCTGAACTATAAAGCCTTCTAATTCCTTCAAAAGGTAAAAACATGTCAACTTTATGATGCAAACATCATATATTAAATATATAATAAGACTTCTCCTGTATGATGCCAACATAAAGTAGACATATTGTATATGTGAATTAATACATCATTTATTTGGTATGTCCATTTTCCTTACAAGCAAAGAGTTTCAAAGTTTAGAAAAATGCTAAATTTTAAAAATTTTCATGAAATTTTTGAATTTTTAACCAACAAATAATGCAAGTATCGACAAAAATGTACCACCGGATGATGACATGGGCCGTACCAGGGAGCGGAGTCTAAGGTGTCGCTGGTTTTCAACAGAGCCTGCCGCAAAGCAGGATGGACTTGCTGCGGCAGGTGGAACCCAGGTCACTACCCCTGATATGACTCGTCCACACAGGCGCACATCAACATGGAGTAATATGGCACAGGAAGGAAGAGGCAACACGAAGTCTGGACAGGCAAGAGGTCAGGGCTGGCAGCCCAGTAGCAAGGTCAGGTCACGTAGCAAGAGGTCAGAGGTCAGGATATGTAGTAATAAGGTCAGATACACGGCAAGGCAGGACACAAAACTGAACGCTTTCTCTAAGGCTGATAAGGCACAAAGATCCGGCATGGGTAAAAACTAAGTGCTTGTACTTATAGGGTCATGGGGCAGCAAGAACCAGTTAACTCCTTAAGGACCACGGGTTTTTCCGTTTTTGCACTTTCGTTTTTTCCTCCTCACCTTTTAAAAATCATAACCCTTTCAATTTTGCACCTAATTTGGCTTATTTTTTGTGCTACTGATTCTACTTTACAGTGACATCAGTAATTTTACCCAAAAATCTAGGGCAAAATGTAAAAAAAAATATTGTGTGATGAAATTGAAGAAAAAACGCCATTTTGTAACTTTTGGGGGCTTCCGTTTCTACGTAGTAAATTTTTCGGTAAAAATGACACCTGATCTTTATTCTGTAGGTCCATACGATTAAAATGATCCCCTACTTATATAGGTTGGATTTTGTCTTACTTCTGGAAAAAATCATAACTACATGCAGGAAAATTTATATGTTTAAAATTGTCATCTTCTGACCCCTATAACTTTTTTATTTTACTGCGTATGGGGCGGTATGAGGGCTAATTTTTTGCACCATGATCTGAAGTTTTTAGTGGTACAATTTTTGTATTAATCAGACTTTTTGATCACTTTTTATAAATTTTATCATGATATAAAAAGTGACCAAAAATATGTTACTATGGACTTTAGAATTTTTTTGCGCGTACGTCATTGACCGTGCGGTTTAATTAATGATATCTTTTTATATTTTGGACAGGGGGTGATTTGAACTTTTATTAGGGAAAGGGTTAAATCAAATTTATGAACTTTTTTTTACACTTTTTTTGCAGTGTTATAGCTACCATAGGGGGCTATAACACTGCACACACTGATCTTTTACACTGATCTCTGCAAAGCCATAGCTTTGCATTGATCAGTGTTATCGGCGGTCGATTGCTCAAGCCTGAATCTCAAGCTTGGAGCAATCAATCGCCGAACGGACGCGTTGGGGAAAGGTAAGAGGACGTCCGCTCGCGTCCTAGCTGATCGAGACACCGCATTTTCACTGCGGTGGTCCCGATCAGCCCCACTGAGTAGCCGGGAAGCTTTTACTTTCGTTTTAGACACAGCGTTCAACTTTGAACGCCGCGTCTAAAAGGTTAATAGCGCGCGGAAGCGCGATTGCTGCTGCACGCTATTAGCCCCATGTCCCGGCTTCAGTTACATGCCAGGACCGACCTGATATGACACGGGGTCATTGCGTGACCCCACGTTATATCACAGGAGCCGGCCAAGGATGTAAATATACATCCTTGGTCATAAAGGGGTTAATTGCGCACTGTCCCTTTAAATTTTACAGAGCCAGCGCACCCAAGGAGGTGGGGATGCATGCGCCGGCAAGCAAGAAGCACATGGGGATGAAGAGGGAGGTGAGGAATGGAGGGCTGAAAGCACATTCACCATGTCTGATCGTGGCGTGACTCCTAACATAAAATATGGAAAAACTATCTTGGAATCAGAATGATAAGTAAAAGCATCTCTGAGTTTTTTAATAGAGAAAATGACACAGGCTATTCCAACAATTAATACTGTGTTTAAGGATTTATATTTCACCTACAAGGAACAAGTAAAATCATTCTGGGAGGTACAGTCCCTTGAAAATTATATTTCAAATAATATCATACCCAAGGGATTACGTATCACACTTATACCAGCTGCAAGAACGAGAAACCCGCAATTAATGAGTAGGTGGGAAAAGGAGGCAACCAACTCATCTATCCGGTTCATGAAACTACTTCTAGAGGAAGAAAAAGTTACGTTAGAGAACACTACAAAAAAACTTCAAGAACTAATTACGGTAGCAAACACACTTAGAAGCGAAACGGAGTTCAACAAAAAAGAAAGTGAATTACAAAACAACATAGAGAAACTGAAATATTTCATTAAAGAACGCAAACATAAGCAATTTAAAAAAGATCTGTTTGAATTCAAGGAGAACAAAGCATATACATTTATTGATCAACAAAATAGTAGAGTGTCGGAAACAGATCTTTCGTCCTCTGAAGCAGAACAATCTGACTCTAGTCACACCAGGAACCAGTGGAACAGGTCCCCATATAAAACTAGGCACGCCGGAAAATGGGTGAACAAATATCGAGAAAAAGGAAAAAATCAGAATCCCAAAAGGAACTGGATAAAAAATATACCGACCCAGACAAATCCGGGAGTCGGCTCAAATATTGGACCAATTTCAAATGGAGCTTCTCAATCTCAATCAGCCTCATCCTCCTCTACTCATTTTTTGGAGAAAGGAATACAGGACCAAGTCCAACGATCCTAAACCCTGATAAACAAATTATTAATCTGTCAACCTACAGTTTAACTAATGATGAAATTACAGTTTTGAAAAAGGGGCTATCTTTCGTTCCAACATGCAAACCCATTGCATTTGATTGGATAAAAGATATACATCTGTTTGGCCGTAAACTAAAATGGAGAAAATTCTTCAAAATAAAGGATTCACGTACTTGCGCAAATCTCGGAATCGATATCTCAGATCTTGAAGGGACACTTGCGCTAAACTCATTGTTAGAAGACAATGAACGAAACCCAAGCGAAGGACCTTTTTCGAACTGCAAGCCAAAAAGCACTAGATTCCCCCCCCATTGGTGAGAAAGACTCCATCGATACCTTTATTGAGGTAGTGTGTTCGGAAATTGAAAAAACACTATCGAATTTCCATATCCCTAAGTATAATTTAACATATCATGAATATCAAGCTCTAAAAAACCTTTGTCAAAACAACACAATAGTAATAAAACCTTCTGACAAAGGAGGTAATTTAGTTCTTTTGGATCATGAAAAATATGTCGATATGTGCCTCCAAATCTTACAGGATGTAACCACCTATAGAATTTTGGATTCAAATCCATCACAGAAATATTGGAAAGAGTTGCAAATTATTCTGAACGAAGCTAAAACCAACAAATTAATTGATGAAAAGGAGTTTTTCTTTCTGTTACCACAACAACCTCGATTAGCTACCTTCTATGGACTACCCAAAGTTCATAAAGGCATTTCGCCTCTTAAATGTAGGCCCATTGTGTCAGGTATTGGGAATTTAACCCAAAACATAAGCACCTATTTGGATGAAATTTTACGCCCTTTTGTCTTGGCATTACCATCGTACCTGCGTGACACCACAGACCTCTTACTAAAGTTAGAAGACGTCTGTATTGAAGAAAGTTTTTGGTTGTGTTCAATTGATGTAGAAGCGCTCTACAGCTCGATATTACATACGGCTGGTATTCAAGCAATAAAGTACTATCTTAGCAGTAGGAGTATACAACTGAACCTCCATAACAACTTTATCATTACTTTACTGCAATTTATTCTTACACATAATGTCTTCACTTTCAAGTCCAAAATATACCACCAGCTCAGGGGCACAGCAATGGGGAGCCCTGTGGCCCCCACATATGCTAATTTGCTCCTGGGCTGGTGGGAGGAGACTATTGTGTTCAATGACCATCTCCATCCCCAGTATTTAGACTACATCATCTATTGGGGACGCTATATAGATGACATTGCAATCATCTGGTCAGGTCCCCGTAATTCTTTTGAGGAATTTATAAGGTCACTGAACATCAACAATCTAGGTCTGAAATTTACATATGAAATTAATAAAGAATCTTTAACATTCCTAGATGTAGTATTGGAACGAGGTACTTTAGGTAAAATCGATACCAAGATTTATAGAAAACCAACTGCAGGTAACAATCTTTTACGTTGGGAGAGCCATCATCCCTATGCCCTGAAGAAAGGCATTCCCAAGAGCCAGTACCTTAGGGCTAAAAGAAATTGCTCTACGGATGAAACTTTTAAAATAGAAGCAAAAGATATGCGAGGTAGATTCAAAGAAAGAGGTTACCCTGACAAAATTCTGCGAGAAGCCTATAATTACGCCAAGGAAAAAAACAGAAGACATCTTCTGAAACCAAGGGACCCTGAGAACTTGGAACAAGACTGTCCTCGCATGATTGCTACCTATGATGCAGCAGCAAAAGATCTATCAGACATCATTTCGAATTTTTGGCCAATACTTAAATCTGACCCCATAATTGGATCAATAATAGAAGAAAAGGCGGTTATTACATACAGGAGAGCCAAGAACATAGGCGATATGCTCGTACACAGTCACTATGTACCACCAAAACAACCAGGGACCTGGTTAGACACTAAACTAGTTGGCACATATAAATGTGGTACTTGTAAGGCCTGCAAGTTCATAAATGTCTCAAAAAAATTCAAGAGATATGTGGACAATTATGAATTCACAAATAGAGATTATGCTAATTGCAAGACATGTAATGTCATCTATTTGGCCACATGTCCATGCTTAAAAGGATATGTTGGCAAAACTTTCAGAGAACTGAGAAGACGCATTTTGGAACATGTGGGAGATATAAAAAATAAAAGGGACAAAACACTCGCTAACCACATGCTCCGTTATCATGCAGATTCACCACTGAACATCTCTTTCCAAATGATTGAGGTCCATAAGCCAGATTTGAGAGGTGGTACTTTGGACAAACTTCTATTACAGAAGGAAGCTAGATGGACTTACAGACTTTGCACCACTGCTCCTACAGGTTTAAATGAATCTCTATCTTTTGCTTCTTTTATATAAGTTTATGGTACCAAACTTGAATTAAGCTGTCAACATTACTGTTTGTATATTATGGCCATGTCACTTTAATTATGTAATTACCATTTAAATTTATAGGTCTGGCAAGTCAGTTTTTCTAAGTACCAAGTACTTTTGTATTTTAAAAAAATGTATAATAGTTTTTCTTCTATCATGAATTTATGCTCACTATTATTCAATAGCCACCTAAATTAGTACCCCATCTTTTGGTACACTAGGGTGGGATATTGACCCATGTACCATCAGAGTTCACCTATGCCCCTTCCTCTTTCCCTTTTTGAATGGCTTTTGCTATCTGTGCCCGCAGGTGGAACGCATGTATGCGTTCCACTTGAATTTTCGCTTGCGCCTATCAGCGAGTGGAGCGCATATTGCGTTCCACTTGTATTTCCACTTCCGGCATTTCGTAGGGGTTTTTACTACCTCCCCTGCCGGAAGTTAGGTATCGAAGGTGAAACGCGAGTGGAGCGCTTATCGCGTTCCACCCGTATTCACCTACAAAGTTCCCAACCGGAAGCGTTTACCCGGGTGGAACGCATTTTGCGTTCCAATTACCGGAAGTAATCGCATATCTAATATCCGGTGCGGGTAGTATAAAACACCGATGTCTGTCATTATGCAGACACCGGCGTCCAACGTGGTCCAGGCTTTTCATCCACAAATACCAGGTTAGTACTATTCAGGGACCGTCCCTCATTTACAACTATATTGTATACTTTATGTATACTTATGCCACCTCTGTTTGATTATCCATTCAGGTCTGGGCTATCTATTATCTATTTCGTCTTTTGAACCTTTTGGACTACCTCTATCTAGTGGTTATCCATCCATACCTGCCCTATGGGGTTTTTGGTCCCAATTGTGACTATTAGTACTTGACCTACCCTGTGGAAGTACATCAGTGCCTGACCACACTAATACCATTACATCCTATACTTAACTGGCATTACCTTTAGGTGAGCGAATTGACAATAACCTTTTTTGATATAACTTTTTACCATATATTTGGTTTTCTTTGAATACCAGAGGGGTTTAGTGAATTATATTATATTTATCTCATAGGAGTCTGTTAAATTGAGATCTGCTTTAATATCAGGAACAGAGTGTGCTGTTGGTGGTCTTAATTGAATACCATTATCCTACATAGGGGGTAAGTCTTTTGTTGGTATCATACTCTATAAATAAAAGACCCCTTTAATGTAGCGCCACCCCAATACTGACAGACTTGTTACCACTTTTTTCTGTTCACAGTGTATCTGCATGTATCTTGAACAGAACATCATCCTCTCTCTCTGGAGTCAATCTATTATTATTTTACTAACATTGCATAGTAATACTGCTATGATAATGTATGTGTATGTATTTGACCAGACACTAACAGACTCACATATATGACCGGTACTTATTACTGACGGACCCGGACCTATGTATTATCATTTACTTATCGTCATTATTGGTTTTTGCATCTTTTGTATATGATTTTGCATTTGTTGTGCACTAAGTGAATTGTGAATATTATCCTCTCATCCCTGATGAAATCCCCTCAACCTGGGAGAGAAACGCGTTGGCCAGAGAGGTTGATATATTTTTGTACCAATTGTACATATTGTAATTATTCCCCTAACCCTTGTCCTTCACTTAGTTGTTAGGAATCTATTTAGGTAGGGAATTTATTAGGGTTTCACCTGTTACCTCTACCCTCTTTATGTTTTGTGCTCTATATGCATACTGTGTTTATATATTAATTTTAGTACATCTCAATTAAAAGCTATTTTTTATTCTAATTGATGTTGATTATGTGTTGGATTCTGAAATTGTGACATCAAGGATTATAAAATTATTTACTATGGTGTACTGGATCACCAGAAATATCTTTCCATTCCAGAAGTAGTGATAAGCTAGAAAATGACACAGGTCAGATTTGCAAAAAATGGCTGCATCCTTAACCCATTTAGGAACAGGGTGTACCTGTACACTCTGCATGGTGTCCCAATCAGCTGAGGACACACTAGGAGGGTCCCTACCTTCCTTCTCGACGTCCGATAGGTGATTGATTGTTTCATGCCTAAGATCCAGACTGGAGCAATCGAGCACCGAAAACACTTATCAATGTAATGGTATGGCATAGCATTGAACAGTGTATGCAATCAATGTATTGAAAGTTATAGTCCTCTATGTGGTCTATAACAGTGAAAAAAAAAGTTAATAAATGTGATTTAACCCCTTTCCCTAATTTGAATCACCCCCCTTTTCCCATAAAAAAACTATGTAAATAAAAATAAATATAAGCATATGTGGTATTGCCGTGTGCGTAAATGTCTGAACTATAAAAATATATTGTTAATTAAACTGCACGTTCAATGGCATACACATAAAAAATTTCGAAGATTTTGGGTCGCACTGAACAGCCCAGTGTCAGAAAGCTGGGTTTGTGTCCGAGATCTTGTGTCTTCCAGCAGGACAATGACCCCAAACATACATAAAAAAGCCCCCAGAAATGGATAGCAACATAGTGCTGGAGAGTTCTGAAGTGGCAGCAATGAGTCCAGATCTAAATCCCATTGAACACCTGTGGAGAGATCTTATAATTACTGTTGGTAAAAGGCGCCTTCCAATAAGAGACCTGGAGCAGTTTGTAAAGGAAGAGTGGTCCAACATTCCGGCTGAGAGGTGTAAGAAGCTTATTGATGGTTATAGGAAGACACTGATTTCAGTAATTTTTTCCAAAGGGTGTGCAACCAAATATAAAGTTAAGGTTGGCAATAATTTTGTCCAGCCCATTTTTGGAGTTTGGTGACATTATGTCCAATTTGCTTTTTTTCCTCCTTTTTTGGTTTAGTTCCAATACACACAAAGGGAATAAACATGTGTATAGCAAAACATGTGTTACTGCAATCCTTTCCTGTGAAAAAATTTCAGGGGTACCAACATTTACGGTCATGACTGTAAGTAGGGTATTATTTTAATCTTATGGACCTACAGAATAAAGATAAGGTATCATTTTTACTGAAAAAAGTTCTGTGTGGAAGCGGAAGCCCCCAAAAGTTACAAAATGGAATTTTTCAATTTTGTCCCACAAAAATATTTTTTTTGGTTTTGCCGTCGATTTTTTGGTAAAATGACTGATGTCATTACAAAGTACAATTGGTGGCGCAAAAAACAAGCCATCATATGGGTCTTAGGTGCAAAATTATAAGGGTTAATATTTTTACAAGGTAAGGAGGAAAAAACTTAAGTGTAAAAATGGAAAAACGCTCAGTCCTGAGAGGGTTAAAGTAGTACTCAAAACAAATTTTTTTAAATCAACCGGTGCAAAAAAGTTAAACAGATTTGTAAATCACTTCTATTTAACCTGTTAAGGACGGCCGGTTGGGGACCGGATCGGGATGCCTGCTGAAATCATTCAGCAGGCATCCCGACACATCGCCGAGGGGGGTCCTGAGACCCCCCATGTCGGCGATCGGAGAAAATTGCATGTCAATTCAGACATGCGATTTTCTGCTATTCCGGGCTGATCGGGTCTCTGGTGACCCGATCACCCGGAAAATAGGGATGATCGGAGCTGTCAGTGACAGCTCCAATCATCCTGAGGGATAGAAGCGAGGTCACAGTGCTGCGATCTCCTCCTATCCCCTGCCATTAGTCAGAACTGAGTTCTGACCAATGGCAGCGCAGGACAGGGGGTTGCCATGGAAACCCCCCGTTCTGCCCACCCCTGGATGCCGTGGGGACCGCCGATCAACGCTGGAGACTGCGGAGATCAGCAGCGCAGGTAGGGAAACGACTGTGTGGGGGAAAAAGGAAGGGGGCAGTAAGCGATATTTACTGCTGCCCTTCCTAGTGGTTGCCAAACTGCAACTCCCAGCATGCCCAGACAGCCAAAGGCTGACTGGGCATGCTGGGAGTTGTAGTGTTGCAACATCTGGAGGGTCACAGTTTGGAGACCACTATTACAGTGGTGCCCAAACGGTGGCCCTCCAGATGTTGCCAAACTACAACTCTCAGCATGCCTAGACTGCCCAGACATGCTGGGAGTTGTAGTTCTGTAACATCTGTCCCTTCAGATTTTGCAATTTTCATGAACATTTTGAAAATTGCTGCTATATTTTGAAGCCCTCTATTTTTTTTTTAAGTAAAAATATGTCCATTTTATGATGCCAACATAAAGGGGACATATTGCATTTGTGAATCAATATAAAATGTATTTTGAATATCAATTTATATTACAAGCAGAGAGCTTCAAAATTTTCATGAAATTTGGGGATTTTTCACCAAGAAAGGATGCAAGTAATAAGGAAAATTTACCACCAAAATAAAGTAGAATATGTCACACAAAAAACAATCTCAGAATCAGAATATTCTGTAAAAGTATTTTAGAGTTATTAATGCATAAAGTGACAGTGGTCAGAATTGCGAAAAAGGGCTCAGTCCTTAAGGTGAAAAAGGGCTCAGTCCTTAAGGTGAAAAAGGGCTCAGTCCTTAAGGTGAAAAAGGGCTCAGTCCTTAAGGTGAAAAAGGGCTCAGTCCTTAAGGTGAAAAAGGGCTCAGTCCTTAAGGTGAAAAAGGGCTCAGTCCTTAAGGTGAAAAAGGGTTCAGTCCTTAACGGTTTAAAAATCTTAATCCTTCCAGTACTTATCAGCTGCTGTATATTCCACAGGAAGTTCTTTTATTTTTGAGTTTCCTTTCTGTTTGACCACAATGTTCTCTGCTGACACCTCTGTCTAATGTCAGGAACTGTCCACTGCAGGAACAAATCCCCATAGCAAATCCCTCCTGCTCTTGACAGAGAGCACTTGTAGTGAGACAGAAAGGAAATTTGAAATGAAAAGAACTTCCTCTGTAGTATACAGCAGCTGATAAGTACTGGAAGGATTAAGATTTTTAAAACAGAAGTTATTTACAAATCTGTTTAATATTCTGGCACTAATTGATTTCAAAAAAATAAAATGTTTTCCAGCGGAGTACCCATTTAAGGTTAAAGTGGGCTTGGTCGTTAAGGGGTCAAAGCTGTAGACTGACTCAATATGTTCATATACCACAGTTAATTTGAAAACATTATCCCTTGTATTAGAGGATAGGCAGTAGAGTACGACTCCCACTATGGAGGATGTCATGGCTGCAGATTCTCTATTCAATGCAGCCCTAACAATTGAATGAGGAAATATTGGGCAGGACTTGAGCTTTATAAACCAGGAAATGCCTAACAGTGGAAAACAGAGTATCTAATATGGAGGATGATGTTAATACCCTTAAGAAAACAAAGCAGTCTGTACAGGATATTGACTCTCTGTTGTTAAAGGAGAACTCCAGACCATAAAAATTGTCCCCCATAGTGCCGGCAGTAAAAAAAATAAAGATGTACATACCTTCCTCCGCTCCCCCGGGGCCTCCGGTAACCGGCTCCGGTCTACGCCGCGATCCACTTCCTGGTTGCCGGTGGTCGGATGAATCAGCCAATCACCAGCCGCAGCGCAGTCCGACTCGGCCGGCGATAGGCTGAGCGGCAGTGTGACGTTTTCAGTCCCGGCCGCAGGTGCCGGTGTAGTGAAGAATTTTGTGTCCTGAAGTGTTTTCACGCTGCCGCTCAGCCTATCGCCGGCCGAGTCGGACTGCGCAGCGGCTGGTGATTGGCTGATTCATCCGACCACCGGCAACCAGGAAGTGGATGCGGCGGAGACCGGAGCCGGTTACTGGAGGCCCCGGGGGAGCGGAGGAAGGTATGTACATCTTTATTTTTTTTTACTGCCGACAATATGGGGGACAATTTTTATGGTCTGGAGTTCTCCTTTAAAGGTGAATGATTTATAAAACAGACTAAGAAGAAACAATCTACACCTGATTGGACTTTCCAGAGAAAGTTGAGGGGGAGGGGAGTCTAAACCTATAGCTTTAATAGAGGAATGGTTTATTCAAAAGTTTGGGAAAGAGTTTCCCTCACCTATTTTTGCTATTGAACGAGCACATAGAGGGCCCTCACAGTCACTATAGCCAGGCCACCCACCCAGAACTATAACGGTGAACCCCCTTAAGAGCGTTTATGTACATCCTGGTGTCTGGGTACTTAACGCACCAGGACATAGATAGCTGGCCCCTACAAATAGTTACTTCCTCTAGTAAGTTGCCCCATGCATATAGTTGCAGTCCCCCTGAATATAGTAGTAGGAGCCCCCTTTAGGTTGTAGTGTTAGCAGCCCCCTTTTGGTAGTAGTAGCAGAGCTCTTTAACTAATAATAGCAGCAGTCCCCTTTCGGTAATAAAAGCCCACTTTATGTATTAGTAGCAGCCCCCTTTAGATAGTAGTAGTAGCAGCAGCCCCCTTTAGGTAATAGTAGCATCAGCCCCCTTTAGGAAGTAATGGGAACAGTCCCCTATAACTAATAATAGCAGCAGCCCCCTTTAGGTAGTAGTAGCAGACCTCTTTAACTAATAATAGCAGCAGTCCCCTTTCGGTAATAAAAGCCCACTTTTGGTATTAGTAGCAGCCCCCTTTAGATAGTATTAGTAGCAGAAGCCCCCTTTAGGTAATAAAATCCCACTTTATGTATTAGTAGCAGCCCCCTTTAGGAAGTAATGGGAACAGTCCCCTATAACTAATAATAGCAGCAGCCCCCTTTAGGTAGTAGTAGCAGACCTCTTTAACTAATAATAGCAGCAGTCCCCTTTCGGTAATAAAAGCCCACTTTTGGTATTAGTAGCAGCCCCCTTTAGATAGTAGTAGTAGCAGCAGCCCCCTTTAGGTAGTAGTAGCATAAGCCCCCTTTAGGAAGTAACAGGAGCAGTCCCCTATAACTAGTAATAGCAGCAGCCCCCTTTAGGTAGCAGTAGCAGCAGCAGCATCCTTTAGGAAGTAGTAGGAGCAGTCCCCTATAACTAGTAATAGCAGCAGCCCCCTTTAGGTAGTAGTAGCAGCAGCAGCATCTTTTAGGAAGTAGTAGGAGCAGTCCCCTATAACTAGTAATAGCAGCAGCCCCATTTAGGTAGTAGTAGCAGCAGCCCCCTTTAGGTAGTAGTAGCAGCAGCATCCTTTAGGAAGTAACAGGAGCAGTCCCCTATAACTAGTAATAGCAGCAGCCCCTTTTAGGTAGTAGTAGCAGCAGCCCCCTTTAGGTAGTAGTAGCAGCAGCATCCTTTAGGAAGTAACAGGAGCAGTCCCCTATAACTAGTAATAGCAGCAGCCCCCTTTAGGTGGTAGTAGCAGCAGCATCCTTTAGGAAGTAGTAGGAGCAGTCCCCTATAACTAGTAATAACAGCAGCCCCCTTTAGGTAGTAGTAGCAGCAGCATCCTTTAGGAAGTAGTAGGAGCAGTCCCCTATAACTAGTAATAACAGCAGCTCCCTTCAGGGAAATGCAGCCCCTATTGCAGGATTTAAAAATAAATAAATAAAAAACCTTCAGAGGCGCTATCCTCTTCTTCTGCTGGAGTCAGTTGGCTCTACTCCTTACTATGGCTGCAGTGAGGGGCCTAGTCAAGGAGATGTGCCTGCACGGCACGTCTACATTCACCAGCAAACTCACGTCACGTGGCCGAGTTCTTAAAACGTTGTCTGCAAGCCACAGCTCTCCAGTGCTGAGGTAACAATGCAGACGAGAGGCTCGGCCTACTCTGCACACATCAGCTCTGCCTTAGTTTCCTTAGATACAACGACCGCTGGAGGCCTCCCTTAAAGGGGTACTCCACTACTCAGCGTTTAGAACAAACTGTTCCGAACACTGGAGCCGGCGCCCGGAGCTCGTGACGCCATAGTCCCGCACCCTCATGACGTGACGCTCCCGCCCCTTCAATGCAAGTCTATGGAAGGGGGCGTGATCACATTATATTCCACATTTTTTTAAATAAAAAATGTATATTATATCACATATACACAAACATGGTACCAATAAAAACTACAGATCACGCCACAAAAAATTAGCCCTCATACATCCTTGTGTACAAAAAAATGAGAACGGTATAGGTGGTCAAATTAGGGAAATCTTAAACATACTTTTTTATATGTAATTTTTTATTTTTTTTTGCCATACATTTAATCGTAAAATAAAAGGTGTCATTACGAAGTACAATTGGTCACACAAAAAATAAACTCATATGGGTCTGTGGATGGAAATATAAGAGTTATTATTTTCTTTCTCTTCTCTACCCTTCTACCTCTTACTATCTACCTCTCTTCCTCCACCCTTTCTCTCTCACCTTTGCCTCCCTCAGTATCCATGCGTACCGATCATCAAGGCCTCTGGTAGGCCACTCATGGATCTCTACAGTACCTGTCTGTGTGTTTCCTCTCGGACTATACTCTCCTTCCATGGGTGCTGTGTTCTTTCCAGTAGTTCTCCCTTATGTTACTAAGGTATTACCCAGCGAGACGTCTTATGGCTTGCTACAAACAGGTTGCCCTACTCTCGATTATGCTGCTTTGAAATGTTGATGTACTAACTATCGTCTCGCAACACTTTTTACCTTATTGACCCCCTGTGCCCATGTTACCTATGAATCCATTGTTTATCTTGTGAGATTTGTTTTTTCGTTGCTTGTGTACAACACTTTGCCATATATCGACCTTTCTATGGTAATATGTAGAGTTAATAAAGATATACTTTGAAAAAAAAAAAGAGTTATTATTTTTAGAATGCAAAGCGGAAAAAACTAAAATGCAAAAATAAAACTTCCTGTGTCCTTAAAAGGGTACTCCGGTGGAAACCTTTTTTTTTTTTTTTTTTTTTTTAATTAAATCAACTGGTGCCAGAAAGTTAAACAGATTTGTAAATTAATTCTATTAAAAATTCTTAATCCTTCCAGTACTTATTAGCGGCTGTACACTACAGAAGAATTTATTTTCTGTCACGACCACAGTGCTCTCGGCTTACACCTCTGTCCATTTTAGGAACTGTCCAGAGCAGCATAGGTTTGCTATGGGGATTTTCTCCTGCTCTGGACAGTTCCTGACATGGACAGAGGTGTCAGCAGAGAGCACTGTGGTCGTGAAAGAAAATAAATTTCTCTGTAGTATACAGCCACTAATAAGTACTGGAAGGATTAAGATATTTTTAATAGAATTCATTTACAAATCTGTTTAACTTTCTGGCATCAGTTGATATGAAAAAAAAAAAGTTTTCCATCAGAGTACCCATTTGACCACTTAAGGACATAGGGCGTGAAGGTACGCAATGGCTCCCTGGTACTTAAAGGGGTACTCTGGTGCTTACACATCTTATCCCCTATACAAAGGATAGGGGATAAGATGCCTGATCGCGGGAGTCCCGCAGCTGAGGACTCCCAGGATCATGCAAGGGGCACCCCGTTTGTAATCAGTCCCTGGAATGTGTTCGCTCCGGGTCTGATTACGGTCGACCGCAACGCCCGGCGGCGTTTGACATCACGCTCACGTCACGTCACGCTCCGCCCCTCAATGCAAGCTTACGGGAGGGGGCGTGATAGCTATCACGCCCCCTCCCGTAGGCTTGCATTGAGGGGCGGAAAGTGACGTCACACGGGGCGGAGGCGTGACGTCACACGCTGCCGGCCCTGCGGTCGCCGGTAATCAGACCCGGAGCGAACACGCCCCGTGCATGATCCCGGGCGTACCCAGCTGCGGAACTCCTGCGATCAGGCTTCTTATCCCCTATCCTTTGGATAGGGGATAAGATGTGTAAGCACCGGAGTACCCCTTTAAGGACCCAGGGCGTACCTGTAGGCCAGTGGGAATTCCGGTCCCCAATGCTCATTGGTCGGGGACCGAACCGTGATGCTTGCTGAAATCGTTCAACAAGCATCCAGTGACAACGCCTGGGGGGGGGGGGGGGGGGCACACCAGCGATCTGCGGTGATTCCGGTCATACGGGTCAGGTGTGAACCGATGACCCGGAATTAAAAGGTGATCGGCGGTGTACTATACACGGAAAATCACCTCCTGTTGCTGGGGGGAGGTGGAGATCATGTCCCCACCCCAGGTGTGCTGCTTTTGGTCGGATCACGTCCGAGCAATAGAAGCTGGCAGAGGAGGGATTAACCCCTTGGGGACGGAGCCCATTATAACCCTAAGGACGGGGGCATTTTTTTCAAATTTGACCACTGTCACTTTAAGCATTAATAACTCTGGGATGCTTTTACTTATAAATTTGATTCCGAGATCATTTTTTCGTGACATATTTTACTTTAAGGAAGTGGTAAATTTTTGTCGATACTTGCATAATTTCTTGGTGAAAATTTCCAAAATTTGATGAAAAATGTGAAAATTTTGCATTTTTCTAACTTTGAAGCTCTCTGCTTGTAAGGAAAATAGACATTCCAAATTAATTATATATTGATTCACAAATACAATATGTCTACTTTATTTTTGCATCATAAAGTTGACATGTTTTTACTTTTGGATGACATCAGAGGGCTTCAAAGTTCAGCAGCAATTTTCCAATTTTTCACAAAATTTTCAAAATCGTAATTTTTCAGGTACCAGTTCCGGTTTGAAGTGGATTTGAAGGGCCTTCCTATTATTAATACCCCACAAATGACCCAATTATAAAAACTGCACCCCTCAAAGTATCCAAAATGACATTCAGTAAGTTTGTTAACCCTTTAGGTGTTTCACAGGAATAGCAGCAAAGTGAAGGAGAAAATTCAAAATCTTCATTTTTTACACTCGCATGTTCTTGTAGACCCAGTTTTTGAATTTTTACAAGTGGTAATAGGAGCCTCCAAAAATTTGTAACCCAATTTCTCTCGAGTAAGGAAATACCTCATATGTGTATGTCAAGTGTTCGGCGGGCGCAGTAGAGGGCTTAGAAGGGAAGGAGCGACAATGGGATTTTGGAGAGTGAATTTTGCTGAAATGGTTTTTGGGGGGCATGTCACATTTAGGAAGCCCCTATGGTGCCAGAACAGCAGAAAACCCCACATGGCATACCATTTTGGAAACTACATCCCTCAAGGCACGTAACAAGGAGTCCAACACCTTAACACCATGCAAGTGTTTGACGACTTTTTGTTAAAGTCGGATGTGTAAATGAAAAAAAAAAATTTCTTCACTAAAGTGCAGTTTCTTCCCCAAATTTACCATTTTTACAAAGGGTTATGGGAGAGAATTCTCCCCAAAATTTGTAACCCCATCTCCTCTGAGTATGGAAATACCATATGTTAGGAAGTTAAATGCTCTGCGGGCGAAATACAATGCTCAGAAGAGGAGGAGCGCCATTGAGCTTTTGGAAAAATAATTTGTTTGGAATTTTTTTTCATTTTCCCATCCAAATTTAATGAAAATTCGTCAAACACCTGTGGGGTGTTCAGGCTAACTATACCCCTTGTTACGTTGGGGGGGTGTAGTTTCCAAAATGGGGTCACATGTGGGTATTTATGTTTTTGCATTTATGTCAGAACCGCTGTAAAATCAGCCACCCCTGTGCATATCACAAATTTAGGCCTCAAATGTACATAGTGCGCTCTCACTCCTGAGCCTTGTTGTGCATCCGCAGAGCATTTTACGCCCACATATGGGATATTTCCGTACTCAGAAGAAATTGCGTTACTAATTTTGGGGGGCTTTTTTTCCTTTTACTGCTTGTGAAAATAAAAAGTATGGGGCAACACCAGATTCTTAGTGTAAACATTTTTTTTTTTACACTAACAGGCTGGTGTAGACCCCAACTTTTCCTTTTCATAAGGGGTAAAAGGAGAAAAAGCCCCCCAAAATTTGTAGTGTAATTTCTCCCGAGTACGGAGATACCCCATATGTGACCCTAAACTGTTTCCTTGAAATACGACAGGGCTCTGAAGTGAGAGAGCGCCATGCGCATTTGAGGACTAAATTAGAAATTGCATAGGGGTGGACATAGGGGTATTCTACGCCAGTGATTCCCCACAGGGTGTCTCCAGCTGTTGCTTAACTCCCAGCATGCCTGGACAGTCAGTAGCTGTCCAGAAATGCTTGGAGTTGTTGTTTTGCAACAGCTGGAGGCTCCGTTTTGGAAACACTGCCATAAAATACGTTTTTCATTTTATTGGGGGGGGGACAGTGTGAAGGGGTGTATATGTAGTGTTTTACTCTTTATTATGTGTTAGTGTAGCGTAGTGTTTTTAGGGTACATTCGCACTGGCGGGTTACGGTGAGTTTCCTGCTAGGAGTTTGAGCTGCGGCGAAAAATTTGCCGCAGACCAAACTTGAAGCAGGAAACTTACTGTAAACCTGTCCGTGTGAATGTACCCTGTACGTTCACATGGGGGGATAAATCTCCAGCTGTTTCAAAACCACAACTCCCAGCCTGCACTGACAGTGCATGCTGGGAGTTGTAATTTTACAACAGCTGGAGGCACACTGGTTGGAAAACCTTCAGTTAGGTTCTGTTGCCTAACAGTATTTTCCAACCAGTGTGCCTCCAGCTGTTGCAAAACTACAACTCCCAGCATGTACTGACATACCGTGCATGCTGGGAGTTGTACTTTTGCAACAGCTTTAGGCACACTGGTTGGAAAACCTTCAGTTAGGTTCTGTTATCTAACAGTATTTTCCAACCAGTGTGCCTCCAGCTGTTGCAAAACTACAACTCCCAGAATGTACTGACACACCGTGCATGCTGGGAGTTATACTTTTGCAACAGCTGGAGGCACACTGGTTGGAAAACCCTCAGTTAGGTACTGTTACCTAACTCAGAATTTTCCAACCAATGTGCCTCCAGCTGTTGCAAAACTACAACTCCCAGCATGTACTAATCGCCGAAGGGCATGCTGGGAGATGTAGTTATGCAACTGCTGGAGGTTACGCAACTACAACTCCCAGCATGGTGAGACAGCTGTTTGCTGTTTGAGCATGCTGAGATTTGCAGTTTTGCAACATCTGGAGGGCTACAGTTTATAGACCACTGCACAGTGATTTCCAAACTGTGACCCTCCAGATGTTGCAAAACTACAAATCCCAGCATGCCCTGACATGCCCTGACAGCATGAGCTGTTTGAGCATGCTAGGAGTTGTAGTTTTGCAAGATCTGGAGGGATACAGTTAAGAGACCACTATATAGTGGTCTCAAACTGCAGCCTTCCAGCTGTTGCAAAACTACATATTCCAGCATGCCCAAACAGCAAACAGCTGTCTGGGCATGCTGGGAGTTGTAGTTTTGCAACATCTGGAGGACTACAGTCTCAGACTGTAGCCCTCCAGATGTTGCTAGGCAACTTACCGGCTTCTGTAGGATCCAGGGAGCCGTCTTCTTCTGCTGCACGCCGCCCGCGCCGATCTCCGTCGTCGCCCGCCGATCACAATCGCCCGCAGCCTCCGGATGGGTAAGTGGACCTTCGGCGTTCGGTCCCTGTCATTTCCCCGTCCTGCCCCGCCTATTGTGGAGGACGTTTTGGGGCCTCGTGCTGCATATGGGCCTAGTCAAAAAACCAAGTGTCAGGCAGTACTGGAGCGGGGACGTCCTCCACCAGACCCCGCTTTACAGTATGGCCATAACACGGAGGCGGTTCGAGGCCATTCAGAAATGCCGGCATTACACTGATAATGCAGCATGTAACCCACTGAAGTGATCCTGCCTTTGAACAGCTTTACAAAGTGAGGCTGGTCATGGATCACTTTGTGGACAAATTTTTGGAAGCCTACGTACCGCTCAGGGAGCTCTCTGTAGATTAGTCTCGTATCAGTTTTAAGGGGAGACTCATCTTCCGCCAGTATATTCCCTCGAAGCGGGTGCGGTATGACGTGAAGCTCTACAAACTCTGTGAGAGTACCTCTGGGTACACTTGCAAGTTTAGGGTGTATGAGGGACGAGATTTCCGTATTGAACTCCCAGAATGTTCCCCCACTCTGAGTGTTAGCGGGAAAACCGTTTGGGAGCTTGTGCACCCATTGCTGGATAAGGGTTACCACCTTTACATGGACAGCTTTTATACCAGCATAACTCTGTTCACATCCCTTGCCGCCAGATCCACGTCCGCTTGTGGGACCGTGCGGAAGAACCAGAGAGGCCTCCCTCTAAATTTTCTGCAGACACCTATGCCCAAGGGTGAGTCCCGTGACCTTACCCATGAAAACCTGTTGCTGGTCAGGAATAAGGATAAGAAGAATGTCATTATGCTAACCACAATTCATGGTAAAGTCAGCTCACCTGTCCCTGTGCGAGGTACCAGAACAACGGTCATCAAGCCCGATTGTATTCTGGACTACAATCGGTATATGAGGGGAGTTAATCTCTCTGATCAAGTCTTCAAGCGATACATGGCCATAGGGAAAACAAATGTATGGTACAAAAAAAATGTGGTCCACTTGGTACAGGTTGCCATGTAAAAAAATGTTGTACTGTCCCAGTACGTGGCAACACAGGGACATACCTCCAGTGCCAAGAAGAAGTCCTAAAGGTCCTGATCTTTGGCGACCGGGAAAGAGCAGGCCGGAGTTCCCAAGGAACTGGAAATGTAGGTACCAGGATCATCCCAGGCCAACACTTTCCAGGTGAGGTCCCCCACACTGGAAAGAAGGGACGATCCCAGAAAAAATGCAGAATATGTTACAAGAGGGGGATACGGAAGGACACCACCACTCAATGTGACACTTGCCTCGATCATCTGGGCCTCTGCATTAAGGATTGCTTCAGGGAGCATCACACTTCCATGGATTTCTAAATTTTCCCTTTTCATTTTAATTTTCCATAATCTGACCCCAATGTACCAAGTCCAGAGTACATTCCAAGTTTTAACCCCATAAACCACTAAACTGCTCAAAAAAACTTAAAAAAAAAAATTACAAGACCTCTGGGAGTATTTCTTAAAAAAATGGGTCTTGGGTCACTGAATCACTAGCATCGGGGGTGGGGGGGGGGGGGGTTATATTGCATCAAATGCACAGTGCTCTCTCTCCACCTGGGCGAGGTGTGCATTTGAGGCAACAGGTTAGGGACAGCCACACACATCACATTCCCAGAATGATGATTCAGAGCATAGGGTTTGGGGTGGGCATATTTTTTTAGTTTTGGCTATGCTCTGGGTCATCATTCTGGGAGCATAACCTATTTTGTCATTTTATGGCCCACTGTACCCCACTTTAATAACTCAGTGTACCCCATGTGACGTACCTTAAGGAAGGTCCTGCTGTTCTTGCTCCATAGTAGCTCTGTAAATGCTCAAGGCCCCTGACAATACTCCTGCTCTTCCAAGACCTGGTGTGCACCCACAGAGCAGTTTGCATCCTAATATGAGGTATGTCCTTACTCCAAAGAAATGTATTTACAAATTTAAGGTGACATTTTCTCCTATTACCATTCGTGAAAATGAAAAATTTGGGGTAACCCCAGCATTTTAGTGTAAAAATCTATTTTTCCTTTTCACATCCCACTTTAATGAACATTTATCGAAAACACATGTGGGGTGTGAAGGCTCACTTTACCCCTTGTTACGTTCCTTAAGGGGTGTAGTTTCCAAATTAGTATGCCATGTGTTTTTTGTTTTTTTTGCTGTTCTGGCACCATAGGAGCTTCCTAAATGGAATATGCCCCCCAAAAGATATTTCAGCAAAATTTGCTTTCCAAAAGCCGATTGTGACTCCTTCTCTTCTGAAAAATTGCAGTGCGTCCGCAGTGCACTTGATGTCCACACATGGGGTATTTCCATACTTCCATAAGAGATGGGGTAACACATTTTCGAGGGCATTTTGTAAAATTTTTTGTAAAAATTTCAAATTTGGGGGAAAACCAGCATTTTAGTGAAAAAAAAAATCATTTACTCGTCCAACTTTAATGAAAAATCGTGAAAAACCTGTGAGGTGTTAAGGCTCACTGTACCCCTTGAGGTGTTTAGTTTCCAAAAAAAGTATGACAATATGTTTTTTTTTTTTGCTGTTCTGGCACCATAGGGGCTTCCTAAATGTGACATGCCCCCCCCCCAAACCATTCCAGAAAAACTCACTCTCCAAAATCCAATTGTCGCTCCTTCCCTTCTGAGCCCTCTAGTGCACCCACAAATCACTTTACATCCACATTTGAGGTATTAGGTTACAAATTTTGGGGGGCTTTTTCTCCTTTTACCCCTTGTAAAATGTCAAAAACTGGGTCCACAAGAACATGCCAGTGTAAAAAAATGAAGATTTTGAATTTTCTCCTTCACTTTGCTGATATTCCTGTGAAACACCTAAAGGGTTAAAACTTTCTGAATGTCATTTTGAATACTTTGAGGGGTGAAGTTTTTATAATGGGGTCATTTATGGGGTATTTCTAATATGAAGGCCCTTCAAATCCACTTCAAAACTGAACTGGTCCCTGAAAAATTCCCATTTTTAAAATTTTGAGAAAAATTGGAAAATTGCTGCTGAACTTTGAAGCCCTCTGATGTCTTCCAAAAGTAAAAACATGTCAACTTTATGATGCAAACATAAAGTAGACATATTGTATATGTGAATCAATATATCATTCCTTTGGTATGTGTAGTTTCCTTGATACAAGTATCAACAAAAATTTACCACTCACATAAAGTAGAATATGTGACGAAAAAACTATCTCGGAATCAAAATGAAAAGTAAAATCATCCCAGAATTATTAATGCTTAAAGTGACAGTGGTCAGATGTGCAAAAAAATGCTCTGGTCTTTAACCCCTTAAGGACCATGCGTTTTTCCATTTTTGCACTTTCATTTTATCCTCATCACCTTCTAAAAATCTCATATGAGGGATTCTTTTTTTGCGCCACCAATTGTACTTTGTAAAGCCATCAATTATTTCACCACAAAATTTACGGCGAACCCAGAAAAAAAAATTTGCCGCAAAATTGGGGGAAAAATGCAATTTTGTAACTTTTGGGGGCTTCTGATTCTTCACAGTGCACTTTTCAGTAAAAATGACATCATATTTTTATTCTGTAGGTCCATAGAGTTGCAGTCTTTCTTTATTTTACTACTTAAAAAAATTATAACTACGTCCACCAAAATTAGCATGTTTAGAATTGTCCTCTTCTGACCCCTATAACTTTTTTATTTTCCAGTTTACGGGGTGGTAGGAGGCCTCATTTTTTGTATCGGTACTATGATTGTCTTGATAGGACTTTTTGATCACTTTTTATACATTTTTTTAGGGTATACAAAGTGACCAAAAATATGCAATTTTTGACTTTTGACTTTTTTTTTTTACGTGTACTCCATTGACCGTGGGGTTTAATTAACCTTATATTTTTATAGTTTGGACATTTACACACTTTGCAATACCACATATGTTTATTTTTATTATCTTTATATATTTTTTATATGGAATTTGGGAAAAGGGGGTGATTTGAACTTTTAATAAGGAAGGGGTTAATGTGTGTGTTTTTAAACTTTTTAAAACTTTTTTTTTACACTTTTAGTTCTCTTAGGGGAATTTTAGGAGGAATCATTAGATTTCTCATACAGATCAATGTGGTTCCATAAAACCACATTGATCTGTGTGCTCTGCGCTCGATTGATTAAGCCTGGTCCTGCCAGGCTTTATCATTGTCAGAGTCGCAGCCAGCACAGGGTGTGAGATAAGCTCTCCGGCTACCTCCACAGTGGATCGCTTTGACAGCAGCGATCCAAAGGGTTAATAGCTGGTCGCGGCCGCATGTTGGCTATTAACACCGGCCCTCAGCTACAAGAATCAGCTGGGGGCCCACCAGTATGGCGTGGGCTCGAATCGGGAGTCCGCGCCATACCTGCTTAACGGCAAATGGATGCGTATACACGTCTATGGTCGTTAAGAGGTTAGGGTGAAAATGGGCTTGGTCCTTAAGAGGTTAAGGCCAAAATGGTCTGTGTCCTTAAGGGGTTAAGCACTAGTGGTGGCAGATTCAGGCTACTTTAGTCTAAGTTGTATGGGCACTTTAAGGCTATTCTGTCTGTGACAACTGGTCTGCTGAGACAGAATACAGGAAGTGGGGACAGGACATTATCCCCCCATGTGTGCACTTCTGGCTGTCAATCACATTGGTGTGCGAGAAAGAGAGAGCTGAGCCAGTGGCACAGCTGGTGTCAGCACTCACTTGGCTCTCTCTATTTGGTGTATGTTCTTGTTAACAAAGAGTGACTTTAGTCCATGGAGGAAGAACATGCTGAAGAATCTTCAGCCCTCCAGGCTATATAAAAAACAGTAATAATCCTTGGAGGCCAAACAGGGTCTATGGCTGCCACTTACTAAAGTGGAATTTTTTTTTTTATAATGTAGGTAAGTACCTTCATGATGAAGGACGAAGCCTTAGTACGCGAGGAGTCGGGTGGTGGGTGTTCTTGTTTTACTTCTCTACCAGTTGGCAATATTTGATGTTTACATTTACATTATGCATAGGTCTCTGACTGCCATTTCATACATTTTTTCCACATGTTTTGTGATTACTATGTATTATTATGTATTTCCTGTCCTAAATCCCTTGGCTGCAATACAGGAGGGTATATTTACATTACAGTTTAAAAGGATACTCCAGGAATTTTTATATATATATATATATATATATATATATATATATATATATCTATCAACTGACTCCAGAAAGTTAAACAGATTTGTAAATTACTACTATTAAAAAATCTTAATCCTTTCAGTACTTATGAGGTTCTGAAGTTAAGGTTGTTCTTTTCTGTCTAAATCATCTCTGATGACACCTGTCTCTGGAAACGCTCAGTTTAGAAGCAAATCCCCATAGCAAACCTCTTATAAATCGGCCGTTTCCCGAGACAGGTGTCATCAGAGAGGATTTAAACAGAAAAGAACAACCTTAACTTCAGAAGCTCATACGTACTGAAATGATTAAGATTTTTTTTATAGAAGTCATTTACAAATCTGTGTAACTTTTTGGAGCCAGTTGATATATAAAAAAAAGTTTTTTCCTGGATAACCCCTTTAAAGTGTACCTGTCATTAACATATCATAACATACTTAACGTTCTCTCTATATTTTTAATCTATTGGAGATGGAGGGTGTATGGGTATGCCCTCGCGTCATGGCAGTGGAAGCTCTAAACTTTGTGAGGCCTTAGGCAAAACTCAAACTCAAAGAGGCCCTCACTGACAAGATGCTATAACGTTTTGTGGATTGGCAGCACTTGGGGCAAGGCAACCTATTTCCGCAATGCTGGCACAGGTATCACTAGTCACAGAGCAGGTAATTACAGTGCCTCCAGATTTACAGTTTTGCATTATTTTGAACCCCTTTTTGCACCCAATAGAAAAACTCTTTAGTAGATATTTGCATCTGCACATAAAATGCTGCAAAATCCCAGAATCAATAAAATGTACATAAATCTTCTGTACTGATGACAAATGACTAAGATGTCTCCCTGGTGCCAGAAAGTGTATCAAAAGTGTTCACCTCTGCGTGACCAGCCTGCGGGGTGCTGTGAGGTGCAGCAGAAACAGGACCAAAAGAGACATCATAGTGACAGACGGGAAAGCCCCCTCTGTTGCCCTGTTTGTCTTCCCTGATGCTCCCCTGAAGAACCTTCCCCTGTACTGCAGCTCTTCACCTGCAAGCCCTATAAATATCTGGTCACCCACCTACCAGAGACTCCCCATCCCCCCCTCTGTATGGATGCCTCCTCCTGATTCTCCTCTAATAGGTGCCCTCCCTGCATCCTACATAGACTCTCCTTTGCCCCATCATAAATGTGCTCTTCCCCTTCTGCTTCCTCCTTATAGACACTCTTCTTACCTTCTTTTTCCCCTTATAAATGCCCTCCCACCTTCACTCCTCCTGTTATCCCTAAATGACCCATCTTCTTCTTCTGTCCCCTCCTCTTTACCACTCCTTTCCTCCTGTACACCCTTATATAGAGCCCTTTTTCTCCTCATGCTCCCCCTTACAGACTCCTCATCTCTCCGATCTCTTTCCCCTTAGTGATCCTTCTCCCTTTAATATTCCCCCTGTCTCCTACTTCCCCTTCTTAATGCCCCACTGTTAGTACCGTCTCCTCCCCTCCTGCTTCCAATAATAGTCCCCTGACTCTGTGTTGCCCCCTCGCCTGCTGTCCAAGGCTCACACATTTCTCTGTCTGGTGCAGCGGCACTCAGAGTGAGCTCCAGAGTTTCCACACCTCCTCTTCTCCTCCTCCCGGGCCTGTGTCTGTCCCTCTGGTGCAGCGTGCTGCGCAAAACTTCTGATGCAGGCTACACGCAATGACATCATGTGATCATGTGCAGCCTGCCTCAGAAGTCATGCGCCACACAACTGATTGTGGCATCTAAAATGAAAGTAAAATGTCTCAGCAGCTCAGTAGAGCTGATCGGGACCATCGCAGGGAAATTGCGATGTCCCGATCAGCTGACAGAACGGTGGGAGGGTGCTCACCTGCCTCCTCGCCGTCCGATCTGTGTTCTGTTGCTCCCAGCCTGTTATGCGGGCTGGAGAAGCAGAGCACCAATAACACTGATCAATGCTATGCTATGGCATAGCATTGATCAGTATATGCAATCCGAAGATTGCATAGTATAGCCCCTCATTGGGGGCTAAAAAAAATAAAAGAATAGAGGGTTAAAAAAAAGTTTATAAAAGTTAATTAACCCCTTCCTAATAAAAGTTTGATCCCCCTTTTCCAATTTAAAAAAATAAAATAATGAAATAAAAAATAAAAATTATAATATAAGGTACCGCCGGGTGCGTATGTCCAAACTATTAAACTATAAAATTGTAGTTATACCGCACAGTAGATGGCGTAAAAAAATACTCCTTGTGACCGTATGGACTTACAGAATAAACATAAGGTGTAATTTTTACCGAAAAGTGCACTGTGTAGAAACGGAAGCCCCCAAAAGTAAAAAAAAAAAATTGCTTTTTTTTTATTTCATCCCACAAATTTGTTTTGCCACAGATTATGTTATAAAATAAGTGATGTTATTACAAAGTACAATTGGTGATGCAAAATAAACAAGGCCTGATATGGGTCTGTAGGTGCAAAATTGAAAGCGTTAGGATTTTTAGAATAGGAGTCTGCTGTATGTTTCCATTTCATAGACCACAGTATTCAGGTAACTCCTAAATACGAATGTCTTTCAGGGTAATCTGTTCTCTTCTTTTTTTTTTGCTCCTGGGAACATTTTTGCATTATAATTTGCATTATTGTTCTCAGTAAATGTATAACAACCTGGAAAACCTTTCCTGAGTCCAAATCACAGGTATCACTGGAGAGGCGGACACCACGATGGGTATAGAATATTTTATTATCCTTGTGACTCTTGTTGTTGCTACAGAAATTGGTTTTCTCATCGGACTGATGACTCACGTGTACATCATAGCTGTTTATGTTATGGACTGGAGGAAAGGAAGATCCATGTCTACATCTGACCAAGTCATCATCTCCATTGTGATATCAAAAGTGACTTTATAAAGTTTTTTTCAAGTAAATATTTTTCAAATCAATTTTACTGAAATATTTTCTATAAATTTATCCTTACTTTTGGAATTTGTATTCAGTTCTACCATTCTTTCCTCCATCTGGTTATCCACTTTACTCTCCATTGTCTTGTATTTCAAGATTATCACTCTTCACAATACCGTCTTTCTGTGGCTGAGGAATATTATGACAAAACACATCTTTCCCCTGATAGCTGCCATTGTTCTGGTTTCCATTGTCTACAGTACATTGAACACCTTGATCATATATTTTTCATTATATGAAAATTCAACACAGTTGTGTCCTCTTAATAACTGTAATATACAGCAAGCAATGGCTACTCTTAGTTACACATGTAATCTTTTGCCTTTTATTATATGTTTGGTGTCATCTCTGCTCCTTATTATCTCTCTGTGTCTTCACATAAGTCGAATGAGATCTACCCAAAACTCATCGAGTTCTCTGGATCCCTATTATAGGACGATAAAGCACATCATTGTCTCTTTAATAACATGTGCAATCTATATCATGTTCAATATGCTGTACCTCTTAGCTTTCTTCAATTCTGTTTTTACTTTTTTCGTGATATTTTTCACAACTTTACATTCCATGTATGTCGTCTATGTAAAAACCATTCTGAAGAATCGATTCTCTACAGTTCTCCTTCATCTAATCAACCGTTTTTGCAAAAGAACAGAATCCAATTCCAATGAACTGGTGGAGACAGTGACCAGATAAATATTATATTCCACAATTGTTCTTAAAAGAAAGTGTGGTAGCCCTGTATGGGAGTTGTTATGCTGTACCCTTGCTGTCCTGTAATGCAGTCTCCCGTCAGTGTCCCCTGGGCCCCCTAGAACTTATCCCCCATGTACATATGTATTATTCTGTAATGTGTGAAGAAAGCATTGTCACTTAGCCTGGCTAAGCTGTATAGACTGTTCCATCTGTCACTCAGTAAAGCTACCGTTATCTGTAACTTGGTGTCGGAGTCATTATTGCCCCAGTGCCTAGCCCAGGATCCAGCAGGTGGTATTGAGGATAAACCACGCCCTGGCATCATGAATACAAGGGGTTAATGCCATCTGCACCCAGGGTAATTCCATCTGCCCTCATCATACCGCATACCACAAAAGTCTATAGACATTTGAGACATTTGAGTACAGAATTATTCTTGGTAAAAATGAAAAAAAAACTTTATTCATCCCTAAATGTGCCTCTGCTCCACATAATGATGCACACTCCCTAGGAGTGTAGAATAGACTTCTGTACAGAGCCTGCTAGGGGAACGGGCAGCAGCTGTAACCAGGCCCAATAATGCTACACAAATCCCCTTTGCCTATTTCCCCTCTGGATTGGGACTCAGATCCATTTGGTATCCTGCCACCAAGTATCGTCTAAGAAGAATGGTATCCTGAGTCAACTGTTATGGACTCCAGATATCTGTGTTGAGGGTCGTCTACAGATGTGCCCAGGCCTACTCCTGCTGTTGCGGAGGTTTGGCCTACCCAGCGGGCACCAACCAAAGTGCCTCGGCCTACTCCTGCTGAGGAGGAAGTTTGGCCGGCCCAACAGGCACCTACACCTGATTGCCCAGTGGCGCAAGCTGCTGCTGTACAAGTGGTGGTCACCGTGAGCCCGACCATCACTGAATCCAGTTTGCTTCATGTGTTGTGGGATACCCATGTCAGCCCTATGGAGGGGGCACAGTCTCTTGGCCCTAGGTACATGTCCAAGCCTAGAATACAAGTGGACCGTTGAGATTGGGATGGAGAGTTGCCGGGCCACAGTGCTTGAATTTTGCAAGATGTTAGCTATTTCTTGAGTCAAAAAGATTAACTGTATTTTATGTGGAAGGTTATGCAACGTTCAAGAAGAAGAGCCTGAAGAACTTGTCTAGAAGTTTATTTGGAACCATATACGTAAACATGTGCCCAGCTTTTAGCCGTGATTCTTTACTAAGAACTCATAACATACCAGAACTGTGGAACGGTACTAGGAAAAAACATATACTGTCAAATCAATATATTTTTTTGTTGCACAATTGAATGCACATGGTGTGTTGTAATAAAGTGTATATAACATATTTATATAGAAATGTCTAAGATGGTTCTTTGTGTCTGTGGTGATTTATATTGGAGGTATCCTGACCAGGTCAGGAGAAGTGTAACTGCCTCACTGCCAGGACAAATAACAGCTAGGTACAAAGAGTAAGTCACAGTACATTGTATAAAGTTGTACCACATATGGTCCACTATAGCCAGTCTATATATAACTAATTTAGTGTAGTCATATGTAATGTCTTGATTAGGACTAAGAAAATGTACATTCTTAGTCCACAAATATCAAATGGATATATATATTTAATTTTTTTTCCTGTTCATGTGTACAGGGTACTCCACTGGCCAGAGAGTTCCCCTGAAAAGATAAATAAGCATGTGTAGGGACAGAGTGTAGTATGGAAAAGTAACTTCGTTGTATAGTATAAAATTACCTATTGAGTTCTAGGGGGGGATTGTGAGTGCCGATGAGCCCCAGCAGCTAAGGCATTGGGTAGATAGCCTCCGGCAGCCCAATCTGCAACTGATGTGTTTCAGTGTCTAGAGTGTGTTACAAATGCAATTATAAGGGTAATGAATCCCACATGTTTGAGTTTTGACATCACTAAGAGCATGTATGGACATTTTTCGTAAGATGCTACATGGACTCGTTTCTGTTTTGTTTTCCATAATCAGATCTATGAAGGACATTTTACACATATGCCCCAGGAACTGTTGTCACTAAGCCCCAGTGGCGGCTTCCTGTCGTCTGCCCTCCAGGACTGGGATCCGAGGATGGCTGTGCTTAAGAGCGGGAGTTTTTGGTCGCCCAGTATGGGAGTTGTTACCCGTACCCTTGCTGCCCTGTCAAACAGCCTCCCTTCCATGCCCCCTGGGCCCCCTTGTACTTGTCCCCATGTACATATGTTTACCATGTATTATACTGTGTAATGTGTGAAGAAAGTGTTGTCATTTTAAGACTGTAACATGTGAATTATCATGTGATCATTACTCAGGAGATATCAGTGACCAGGTGACCAATGGGATCCCACCAGAGTCTCCCCCATAAAAGCCCTGGGTAGAGTCTCTGCTCTCTTTTTCTGCTAAGCCAGGAGTGTGTCTGGAGTCGTAGGAGGCCTCAAGTCAAGTCTGCAGCCACAAGCTACAAGTAAGCTACAGTCATAACATTGTCAGTCACAAATCAGTCAAGTCAAAGACATCTGTCAAGTAAGCGTGGCCTGCACTAAATTGTCCCATTCTACTACAAGTCCCAGCAAGCCCTTGAGGTCTCTAAGTCACTGTTGACCAACGTGGGCCCAGTTAAGCTGTATAGACTGTTCCATCTGTCACTCAGTAAAGCTACCGTTGTCCGTAACTTGGTGTCATCGTCATTATTGCCCCCGTGCCTAGCCCAGGATCAAGCAGGTGGTATTGAGGATAAACCACGCCCTGGCGTCACAAATACAATGGGTTAATGCCATCTGCCCCTAGGGTAATTCTATCTGCCCTCATCTCACCCAATAGCACAAAAGTCTACAAGACATTTGAGTACAGACTTTATTCTTGGTAAAAAAGAAAAGAAAAAAAAAAAAAAAACTTTATTCATCCCTAAATGTGCCTCTAAGGGTGCTTTCACACTACGATTGTAGTGTACGGTTGCTGGATCCGGTTGGGAGGGACGAAAACCGTCAGCTCCCGTATCCCAGCCGGATCATGCCCGAACCCCATTCATTTCAATGAGCCGACCGTAGTCAAACGCTGACTCCGGTTGTCTCATTTTTTCCCCGTATACCATGGTTTTAGGTCCGGTCAGAAAACCTTATTTGGGGGAAAAATGAGACAACCGGAGTCAGCGTTTGACTCCAGTCGGCTCATTGAAATGAATGGGGTTTGGGCATGATCCGGCTGGGATACGGGAGCGGACGGTTTTCGCCCCTCCCAACCGGATCCAGCAACCATACACTACAATTGTAGTGTGAAAGCACCCTTAGACAACACACTTATTTGGTAAGGAAAAGTTTCCCCCTATGGTTGCTAGAAGCCATATAGAGGAGATGACAGTAATAGACTGGTTATAATATGAAGAAAAGTTCTTTAATCTCTCCATGGGGTCACTGCAGGTTACAATGTGATCTTATTTCATTCCACCATTTAAAGCTTAATTTTTATAATGATACAGAGATTTTATACCATAATCTGATCGAACATTTTAGAACTCTTAAAGGGTACTCCGGCGCTTAGACATCTTATCCCCTATCCAAAGGATAGGGAATAAGATGCCTGATCGCGGGGGTCCCGCCGCTGGGGACCCCCGTGATCTTGCACGCAGCACCCCAGTTAAAATCAGTCCCCGGAGCATGTTCGCTCCGGGTCTGATTACCGGCGACCACAGGGCCGGCGGCGTGTGACAGCTGTCACGCCCCCTCCCATAGGCTTGCATTGAGGGGCGGAGCGTGACGTCACACGGGGGCGGAGGCATGACGTCACACACCACCGGCCCTGTGGTCGCCGGTAATCAGACCCGGAGCGAACATGCTCCGGGGACTGATTTTAACTGGGGTGCTGCGTGCAAGATCACAGGGGTCCCCAGCGGCGAGACCACCGCAATCAGGCATCTTATCCCCTATCCTTTGGATAGGGGATAAGATGTCTAAGCGCCGGAGTAACCCTTTAAAGGGGTACTCCGTTGCTCAGTGTTTGGAACAAACTGTTCCGAACACTGGAGACGGGAGCTTGTGATGTCATAGCCCCGCCCCATCATGGTGTCATGCCCTGTCCCCTCAATGCAACGTCAACGTGAAGTTACAAAGTCTCTTCTCTTTGCACCCTACCTGTGAACTGCTACTTCTGCTAAGGTCCCTGAGCAAAAGTTTCATGCCTGTGTATCAGCTAAGGTGCTTACAGATATCCACTGACATGAGGAGGAAGGGTAATTCCTAGCAACATGCCTGCCAGGATTAGCAGCTTTATGAGAGCAGCAGGAAGCCAGAAGTCGGTAGTGCCAGAACCACTATTCATGATGTCATGGGTGCAGTCTCTTAATGTAATGCAGGCCTGACAATTCAAAGGGGTATTCCAGGAAAAAAAAACTTTATTTTTATATAAACTGGCTCCAGAAAGTTAAACAGATTTTTTAATTACTTCAATTAAAATATCTTAATCCTTACAATAATTATCAGCTGCTGAAGTTGAGTTGTTCTTTTCTGTCTGGCAACAGTGCTCTCGGCTGACATCTCTGCTTGTCTCGGAAACTGCACTGCTGAGTAGAAGAGGTTTGCTATGGAGATTTGCTTCTACTCTGGACAGTTCCTGAGACAGGTCATCATAGAGCACTTAGACAAAAAAGAACAACTCAACTTCAGCAGCTTATAAGTACTGAAAGGATTAATATTTTTTAATAGAAGTAATTTACAAATCTGCTTAACTTTCTGAAGCCAGTAGATATATATATATATATATATATATATATATATATATATATATATATATATATATATACATATATATATATATATATATATATATATAAAAGTTTGTTCCTGGATAACCCCTTTAAGTTGGCAATATTGAGTGAGACTTGAGCTTTATTCACCAGCAAATGTCTAAAATCTCTGCTCATACCATAAAAGTGGAAAACAGGGTATCTAATATGGAGGATGATGTTGGTACCATTAAGAAAACAAAGCGGTCTGTGCAGGATTTAGATCCTCTAGATTATTTAGAAAGCAGATTGAGAAAAAACAATGTTTGTGTAACGTCTGGCTTTGGCTGTACACAACGAGTTAAATGACGCTAGTTGGGCAGGAGCTCCTGGGAGCTCACCTGTGTCATCTTGGTGTGGTGTTCTACCAATCAGGAAGGTGTATCCCTGATCATGGGTGGGTCCAAGCAGCAGGCCCCCCGTGATCAGACATCTTCTCTCCGGGGGGATATCCTTTGGATAGAGGATAAGATGTCTATAGCCAGAATACCCCTTTAGTATGACATGCAGGAAAGGCATTAGCCAAGTTGCTATATGTTTGAAGTCTGTTATAGTCATATGTTGTGAAAAAAAATACATATATATATATATATATATATATATATATATATATTATTTTTATTACTATTATTATTACAAGAGATGTGTTACGCCGAGCGCTCCGGGTCCCCGCTCCTCCCCGGAGCGCTCGCTACACTCTCCCCGCTGCAGCGCTCCGGTCAGATCCACTGACCCGGGGCGCTGCGATTCCGCTTCCAGCCGGGATGCGATTCGCGATGCGGGTAGCGCCCGCTCGCGATGCGCACCCCGGCTCCCGTACCTGACTCGCTCTCCCTCGGTCCTGTCCCGGCGCGCGCGGCCCCGCTCCCTAGGGCGCGCGCGCGCCGGGTCTTTGCGATTTAAAGGGCCACTGCGCCGCTGATTGGCGCAGTGATTCCAATTAGTGTCTTCACCTGTGCACTTCCCTATATCACCTCACTTCCCCTGCACTTCCTTGCCGGATCTTGTTGCCATTGTGCCAGTGAAAGCGTTTCCTTGTGTGTTCCTAGCCTGTGTTCCAGACCTCCTGCCGTTGCCCCTGACTACGATCCTTGCTGCCTGCCCCGACCTTCTGCTACGTCCGACCTTGCTTCTGTCTACTCCCTTGTACCGTGCCTATCTTCAGCAGCCAGAGAGGTGAGCCGTTGCTAGTGGATATGACTTGGTCACTACCGCCGCAGCAAGACCATCCCGCTTTGCGGCGGGCTCTGGTGAAAACCAGTAGTGACTTAGAACCGATCCACTAGCACGGTCCACGCCAATCCCTCTCTGGCACAGAGGATCCACTACCTGCCAGCCGGCATCGTGACAGTAGATCCGGCCATGGATCCCGCTGAAGTTCCTCTGCCAGTTGTCGCTGACCTTACCACGGTGGTCGCCCAGCAGTCACAACAGATAGCGCAACAAGGCCAACAGCTGTCTCAACTGACCGTTATGCTACAGCAGTTACTACCACAGCTTCAGCAGTCATCTCCTCCGCCAGCTCCTGCACCTCCTCCGCAGCGAGTGGCCGCTCCTGGTCTACGCCTATCCTTGCCGGATAAATTTGATGGGGACTCTAAGTTTTGCCGTGGCTTTCTTTCCCAATGTTCCCTGCATCTGGAGATGATGTCGGACCTGTTTCCCACTGAAAGGTCTAAGGTGGCTTTCGTAGTCAGCCTTCTGTCTGGAAAAGCCCTGTCTTGGGCCACACCGCTCTGGGACCGCAATGACCCCGTCACTGCCTCTGTACACTCCTTCTTCTCGGAAATCCGAAGTGTCTTTGAGGAACCTGCCCGAGCCTCTTCTGCTGAGACTGCCCTGTTGAACCTGGTCCAGGGTAATTCTTCCGTTGGCGAGTATGCCGTACAATTCCGTACTCTTGCTTCAGAATTATCCTGGAATAATGAGGCCCTCTGCGCGACCTTTAAAAAAGGCCTATCCAGCAACATTAAAGATGTTCTGGCCGCACGAGAAATTCCTGCTAATCTACATGAACTTATTCACCTAGCCACTCGCATTGACATGCGTTTTTCCGAAAGGCGTCAGGAGCTCCGCCAAGATATGGACTCTGTTCGCACGAGGCGTTTCTTCTCCTCGGCTCCTCTCTCCTCTGGTCCCCTGCAATCTGTTCCTGTGCCTCCCGCCGTGGAGGCTATGCAGGTCGACCGGTCTCGCCTGACACCTCAAGAGAGGACAAGACGCCGCATGGAGAACCTCTGCCTGTACTGTGCTAGTACCGAACACTTCCTGAGGGATTGTCCTATCCGTCCTCCCCGCCTGGAAAGACGTACGCTGACTCCGCACAAAGGTGAGACAGTCCTTGATGTCTACTCTGCTTCTCCACGTCTTACTGTGCCTGTGCGGATGTCTGCCTCTGCCTTCTCCTTCTCTACTGTGGCCTTCTTGGACTCTGGATCTGCAGGAAATTTTATTTTGGCCTCTCTCGTCAACAGGTTCAACATCCCAGTGACCAGTCTCGCCAGACCCCTTTACATCAATTGTGTAAACAATGAAAGATTGGACTGTACCATACGTTTCCGCACGGAGCCCCTTCTAATGAGCATCGGATCTCATCACGAGAGGATTGAACTTTTGGTCCTCCCCAATTGCACCTCGGAAATTCTCCTTGGACTTCCCTGGCTTCAACTTCATTCCCCAACCCTGGATTGGTCCACTGGGGAGATCAAGAGTTGGGGGCCCTCTTGTTCCAAGGACTGTCTAAAACCGGTTCCCAGTAACCCTTGCCGTGACTCTGTGGTTCCTCCAGTAACCGGTCTCCCTAAGGCCTATATGGACTTCGCGGATGTTTTCTGCAAAAAACAAGCTGAGACTCTACCTCCTCACAGGCCTTATGATTGTCCTATCGACCTCCTCCCGGGCACTACTCCACCCCGGGGCAGAATTTATCCTCTCTCTGCCCCAGAGACTCTTGCCATGTCTGAATACGTCCAGGAAAATTTAAAAAAGGGCTTTATCCGTAAATCCTCCTCTCCTGCCGGAGCCGGATTTTTCTTTGTGTCCAAAAAAGATGGCTCCCTACGTCCTTGCATTGACTACCGCGGTCTTAATAAAATCACGGTTAAGAACCGCTACCCCCTACCCCTCATCTCTGAACTCTTTGATCGCCTCCAAGGTGCCCACATCTTTACTAAATTGGACTTAAGAGGCGCCTATAACCTCATCCGCATCAGAGAGGGGGATGAGTGGAAAACGGCATTTAACACCAGAGATGGACACTTTGAGTATCTGGTCATGCCTTTTGGCCTGTGCAACGCCCCTGCTGTCTTCCAAGACTTTGTTAATGAAATTTTTCGTGATCTGTTATACTCCTGTGTTGTTGTATATCTGGACGATATCCTAATTTTTTCTGCCAATCTAGAAGAACACCGCCAGCATGTCCGTATGGTTCTTCAGAGACTTCGTGACAATCAACTCTATGCCAAAATTGAGAAATGTCTGTTTGAATGCCAATCTCTTCCTTTTCTAGGATATTTGGTCTCTGGCCAGGGACTACAAATGGATCCAGACAAACTCTCTGCCGTCTTAGATTGGCCACGCCCCTCCGGACTCCGTGCTATCCAACGCTTTTTGGGGTTCGCCAATTATTACAGGCAATTTATTCCACATTTTTCTACCGTTGTGGCTCCTATCGTGGCTTTAACCAAAAAAAATGCCGATCCCAAGTCTTGGCCTCCTCAAGCGGAAGACGCCTTTAAACGACTCAAGTCTGCCTTTTCTTCGGCTCCCGTGCTCTCCAGACCTGACCCTTCCAAACCCTTCCTATTGGAGGTTGATGCCTCCTCAGTGGGAGCTGGAGCTGTTCTTCTACAAAAAAATTCTTCCGGGCATGCTGTCACTTGTGGTTTTTTTTCTAGGACCTTCTCTCCGGCGGAGAGGAACTACTCCATCGGGGATCGAGAGCTTCTAGCCATTAAATTAGCACTTGAGGAATGGAGGCATCTGCTGGAGGGATCAAGATTTCCAGTTATTATTTACACCGACCACAAGAACCTCTCCTACCTCCAGTCTGCCCAACGGCTGAATCCTCGCCAGGCCCGGTGGTCTCTGTTCTTTGCCCGATTTAATTTTGAGATTCACTTTCGTCCTGCCGATAAGAACATTAGGGCCGATGCTCTCTCTCGTTCCTCGGATGCCTCAGAAGTTGAACTCTCTCCGCAACACATCATTCCACCTGACTGCCTGATCTCCACTTCTCCTGCCTCCTTCAGGCAAACTCCTCCAGGAAAGACCTTTGTTTCTCCACGCCAATGCCTCGGAATCCTCAAATGGGGTCACTCCTCCCATCTCGCAGGTCATGTGGGCATCAAGAAATCTGTGCAACTCATCTCCCGCTTCTATTGGTGGCCGACTCTGGAGACGGATGTTGTGGACTTTGTGCGAGCCTGCACTATCTGTGCCCGGGATAAGACTCCTCGCCAGAAGCCCGCTGGTTTTCTTCATCCCCTGCCTGTCCCCGAACAGCCTTGGTCTCTGATTGGTATGGATTTTATTACTGATTTACCCCCTTCCCGTGGCAACACTGTTATTTGGGTGGTCGTTGATCGATTCTCCAAAATGGCACATTTCATCCCTCTTCCTGGTCTTCCTTCAGCGCCTCAGTTGGCTAAACAATTTTTTGTACACATTTTTCGTCTTCACGGGTTGCCTACGCAGATCGTCTCGGATAGAGGCGTCCAATTCGTGTCTAAATTCTGGAGGGCTCTCTGTAAACAACTCAAGATTAAATTAAATTTTTCTTCTGCATATCATCCCCAGTCCAATGGACAAGTAGAAAGAATTAACCAGGTCTTGGGTGATTATTTGCGACATTTTGTTTCCTCCCGCCAGGATGACTGGGCAGATCTCCTTCCATGGGCCGAATTCTCGTATAACTTCAGAGTCTCTGAATCTTCCTCCAAATCCCCATTTTTCGTGGTGTACGGCCGTCACCCTCTTCCCCCCCTCCCTACCCCCTTGCCCTCTGGTCTGCCCGCTGTGGATGAAATTTCTCGTGACCTTTCCATCATATGGAGAGAGACCCAAAATTCTCTCTTACAGGCTTCATCACGCATGAAGAAGTTCGCGGATAAGAAAAGAAGAGCTCCTCCCGTTTTTTCCCCTGGAGACAAGGTATGGCTCTCCGCTAAATATGTCCGCTTCCGTGTCCCTAGCTACAAGTTGGGACCACGCTATCTTGGTCCTTTCAAAATTTTGTGTCAAATTAATCCTGTCTCTTACAAACTTCTTCTTCCTCCTTCTCTTCGTATCCCTAATGCCTTTCACGTCTCTCTTCTTAAACCACTCATCCTCAACCGTTTTTCTCCCAAATCTGTTCCTCCCACTCCTGTTTCCGGCTCCTCGGACATCTTCTCTGTCAAAGAGATCTTAGCTTCTAAAAAGGTCAGAGGGAAAACTTTTTTTTTAGTGGACTGGGAGGGTTGTGGTCCTGAAGAGAGATCCTGGGAACCTGAGGACAACATCCTAGACAAAAGTCTGCTCCTCAGGTTCTCAGGCTCTAAGAAGAGGGGGAGACCCAAGGGGGGGGGTACTGTTACGCCGAGCGCTCCGGGTCCCCGCTCCTCCCCGGAGCGCTCGCTACACTCTCCCCGCTGCAGCGCTCCGGTCAGATCCACTGACCCGGGGCGCTGCGATTCCGCTTCCAGCCGGGATGCGATTCGCGATGCGGGTAGCGCCCGCTCGCGATGCGCACCCCGGCTCCCGTACCTGACTCGCTCTCCCTCGGTCCTGTCCCGGCGCGCGCGGCCCCGCTCCCTAGGGCGCGCGCGCGCCGGGTCTTTGCGATTTAAAGGGCCACTGCGCCGCTGATTGGCGCAGTGATTCCAATTAGTGTCTTCACCTGTGCACTTCCCTATATCACCTCACTTCCCCTGCACTTCCTTGCCGGATCTTGTTGCCATTGTGCCAGTGAAAGCGTTTCCTTGTGTGTTCCTAGCCTGTGTTCCAGACCTCCTGCCGTTGCCCCTGACTACGATCCTTGCTGCCTGCCCCGACCTTCTGCTACGTCCGACCTTGCTTCTGTCTACTCCCTTGTACCGCGCCTATCTTCAGCAGCCAGAGAGGTGAGCCGTTGCTAGTGGATACGACCTGGTCACTACCGCCGCAGCAAGACCATCCCGCTTTGCGGCGGGCTCTGGTGAAAACCAGTAGTGACTTAGAACCGATCCACTAGCACGGTCCACGCCAATCCCTCTCTGGCACAGAGGATCCACTACCTGCCAGCCGGCATCGTGACAAGATGAGCACATTTTAGAAAAATTCAATTTGCCGAATTGATCCCAAATTTTTTTTTCGTTCTTAATTTAATCGCAGCAAATCGCTACTAAAAACGGCTATTTCAGGCCTACAGAGTGCCTCAGTAGGGGTGTAGAACACTTTGCTTTGCCCTAACATGCATAGGGAATGTGCTGTGTTAGTGAAATAATACTGTTATTCAGAATGACATGCAGATTACAGGCATCGCTATTAGAATCACTGCCGCACAGCATTTGGTTGTGGCAGCAGGGACAATATGGCATAAAAATTGAAGAATAAATAGACGTTTTTATGTAACTTTTATTTTATTTAATTTGAATTTATTAATATTTTTTGATTACCCATTCTGGTGAGCATCGAGCTGGCAGTCCACCGCTAGGCGATATACCACCTGTTCCAGCCACTGCCTCTCAGCGCCCCCGCCCCACTGTCTTACTCTTTGTGGAACTGCAAATTTTTCATTTAATCAGTTACGGTTCATTGTTATCACTCCAACCTTTTTCACTGGATTCTTGTGATAATTCCACAGGTAATATGATGTCGACGACCAAAAGGCCTCAGTCTTGAAAAGATTACATCGATTTTTTGAAGTTTAAATTTAAGATTTTGAAATTTAAATGTAATATTACACTCCCAAGTGTAATGTCCTGGGCCCCGACATTCACTTTGAATAAATAGTGTGGTTACAAAAGACCAAATCTAACAGGGAGTCACATGTCACATGGTGGCACAATGACAGAGCCTGGTAGTGGCATCAGTATTAGAAGACCATATAGTGGCTGAATGACACAGCCTGGAGTTGGAGGCAGCATGAAGAGACCACATAGTGGCTGAATGATAGAGCATGGTGGTGGCGGCATCATGAGGAGAACATATAGTGTCTGAATGACACAGTGTGGAGGTGGCGGCATCATGAGGAGACCATATAGTGGCTGAATAATGCTGAGAAGCAAGTAGATCAAAATACACATGGTGGATGTACGGCTGTGTTTCTCTATTTGTGTTGTACAACTGTAGTCTCTCCCTTCTTCCATGGCCAGCACTCCACTCCACCCATTCTGCCCAGGTTTTTTTAATTAGCAGGAGACTGCATAAGGGTTTCCTCCTAACATTCTCTCAGCCCTCTGCACATGGTAGGTTTCACACTGGAGTTGCTCTCTGTGGCGGCCATTGTTTCTGTGAGGATTTGTCTGTGGGGTGATGCAGCCCAAAGCCAGGAGCTTGATCGGGCAGCAGTGGGGCTGCCTGGCCCCTGGGTCATTCCCCCTGTGGGCATGGTGTCTCGGAGGCAGTGGTCGCCACCCGACGCTATGCCAGTGTTAGGTTAGCACTCTGACTAGGTGGCCTTGACGTGGCGATTGAGCTTGTACTTTTTGATCAAAATGTATAATAACAACTTGTTATTTTTTTTATTGTGCTGAAAAGGAAATAGATCAAAATACAAATGGTGGATGTGCAGCTATGTTTCTCTATTTGTGTTAAACATGAGGAGAACATATAGTGGCTGAATGACACAGCGTGGAGGTGGTGGCAACATGAGGAGACCATATATAATGGCTGAATGACACAGCTTGGAGTTGGCGGCAGCATGAGGAGACCATATAGTGGCTGAATGACACAGAGTGTAGGTGGCGGCGGCATGAGGAGAACATATAGTGGCTGAATGACACAGCCAGGAGGTGGCAGCAGCATGAGTAACACATGGTGGCAGTATGAGATAGCTTGGAGCTGGCATCAGCATAAGGAAAACATATGGTGGCAGAATGAGACAGCCAGGAGGTGGCAGCAGCAGCATCAGGAGTCCTGAAAGTGACCCAGTGACAGAGTGGTGCAGTGGGTGTCAATACCAGTACCCGGTGATGAAGGTGGGTGAAAAAAGGAGAACTTGGCATTAGATGTGTGGCATCAGGTGGGTGGCAGGATCAGAATAGTAGCTGATGCAGGTGAAAGTGTTACTGTGCACAGGTAAGTATTGAGGATATGCATTACGTAAAACTTTACTTTTAACATTATTCTTAGGATAAAATATATGGACCCAAAAGTTTTTTTTTTTAAATCAAACCAAAGGAAAGGTGTTCAAAAAACACCATGTGCAACCTACACCAACAAGTATTGATGTGATGCAAAGACCTCTAATTGGTGGAGGGGACCAACAATATTGCCCATTGTAACTGGTGGGGGTAAAAACTTCCCCTGTAAGGCCCTACTCTCGCATTATTAATTCCCTTCTTGGCAAGTGTTACTCCTCCCACACAGGAAACTCTCTCTATTTCCATCTACAAACACTGCCATTTCCCAGGTAGAAGGGAACAACATTTTGTTCATTGTAGCAGGTGGGAGTAAAAACCTCCCCTGTAAGGCCCTACTTTCCCCCTATTAATTCCCTTCTATATCCAGCTAAAAACCCTAGAAAATGACAGTGTTTGTAGGTGGAAATAGGGAGTGGTTCCTGTGTGGGGTAACACTTGCAAAGAAGGGAATACATAAAGCGTGAGTAGGGCCTTACAGGGGAAGTTTTTACCCCCACCGGTTACAATGGACCATACATTGTTCCCTTCCACCTTTTAGAGGTCTTTGCATCGCATCCATACTTGGTGGTGTAGGTGGCACATGATCACATGGTGTTTTTGCACAACTTTCCTTTTGTTTGATTTAAAAAAAACATTTGAGTATGTATATTTTATCCTAAGAAAAGTTATGTTTTAGCTAATACATATCCTCAATACTTACTTGTGATATGATGACGAGGAATGTCTGTAACTGGGGAGCAGCACCTTAAACCCTTACCACCTTAAGCATGCAGGGTTTTTTCATTTTTGCATTTTCATTTTTTCCTCATCACCTTCTAAAAATCATAACGCTTTCAATTTTGCACATAAAATTCCATATGATGGCCAACAATTCTACTTTGCAGTGACATTAGTTATTTTACAAAAAAATCAACGGCAAAATGGAAAAAAAACCTGCGTCAAAATTGACGAAAAAATGCCATTTTGTAACTTTTTGGGGCTTACGCTTCTACGCATTACATTTTTCAGTTAAAATGACACTTTATCTTTATTCTATAAGTCCATACGGTTACAATTATACACTACTTATATAGGTTGGATATTGTCGTACTTCTGAAAAAAATCATAACTAAATGCAGGAAAATGTATACGTTAAAAATTCTCATCTTCTGACCCCTATAACTGTTTTATTTTTCCGCATACGGTCCGGTTTGAGGGATAATTTTTTTGCGCCGTGATCCGAAGTTTTTATCGGTACCATTTTTGTATTGATCAGACTTTTTGATCGCTTTTTATTCATTTTTTCATGATATAAAAAATGACCAAAAATATGCTATTTAGGACTTTGAAATTTATTTTGCACGTACGCCATTGACTGTGCGGTTTAATTTATTTTCATAATTCGGACATTTCCGCATGCGGCGATACCCCATGTGTTTATTTTTATTTACACCGTGTTTTTTTTTTTTTTTTCAAGGGAAAAGGGGGTGATTCAAACTTTTATTAGGGAAGGGGTTAAATGCCCTTTATTAACTTTTTTTTCCACTTTTTTTTTTGCAGTGTTATAGCTCCCATAGAGGACTATAACACTGCACACACTGATCTTTTACACTGATCCCTGCAAAGCTTTGCATTGATCAGTGTTATAGGCGGTCAATTGCTCAAGCCTGTATCTCATTCTTGGAGCAATCAATCACCGATCGGACGCGACGGAGACAGGTGAGGGGACCTCCGCTCAAGTCCTAGCTGATTGAGACATTGCGATTTTAACACAATGGTCCCGATGAGTCCGACTGAGCTGCCGGGAAGCTTTCAATTTCCTTTTAGACGCGGCAATCAACTTTGATCGCCGTGTCTAAAGGGTTAATAGCTTGTGGCACAACGATTGGTGCCACACGCTATTAGCCCAAGGTCTCGGCTATCATTAGCCGCTGGGACCGACCCGGTATGACGCGGGGTCATGTTGTGACTCCGTTTTATTTACCGGGACTGGGCGCAGGGCATACAGATACGCCCTGCGTTCTTAAGGAATTAAACATGTTTTGCACTATCCTCATTTGTGAAGTGTTGGTGTGGCACCATGGTCAATCTACTCTGATGCTTCAGGCATTGGTGGGTGGAAATCCTGGCTGATCCATGCCTGATTCATCTTCACAAAGGTCAGTCTCTCCACATTTTTCATGGACAGACAAGTACTCCTTGGGGTGACTATGGCCCCTGCTGCACTAAACACCCGCTCTGATGGCACACTACTGGCCAGGCAGGACAGCTATTTCAGGGCAAACTTTGCTAGTTGCGGCCACAAATCAAGTTTGGCTGGGTCCTCTGTCTCGCCTTCCTCAGAACCCTCTAACTGCTCCTGCTCCTCCTCTCCTGTCAGATGACTAGAAAAACAGCTGTTACGCCGAGCGCTTGCAGCGTTCTCTTATTCACAGCGCCCCGGTCAGACCTGTTGATGTGCATCTCGGCTCCCGTACCTGACCCGTTCCCCGTCTGTGTTGTCCCGGCGCGCGCGGCCCCGCTCCTTAGGGCCCGCGCGCGCCGGGTCTCTGCGATTTAAAGGGCCACTGCGCCACTGATTGGTGCAGCAGGCCTAATCAGTATCCTCACCTGTGCACTCCCTACTTATACCTCACTTCCCCTGCACTCCCTCGCCGGATCTTGTTGCCATTGTGCCAGTGAAAGCGTTTCCTTGTGTGCTCCTAGCCTGTGTTCCAGACCTCCTGCCGTTGCCCCTGACTACGATCCTTGCTGCCTGCCCTGACCTTCTGCTACGTCCGACCTTGCTCTTGTCTACTCCCTTGTACCGCGCTTATCTCAGCAGTCAGAGAGGTTGAGCTGTTGCCGGTGGATACGACCTGGTTGCTACCGCCGCTGCAAGACCATCCCGCTTTGCGGCGGGCTCTGGTGAATACCAGTAGCAACTTAGAACCGGTCCACCAACACGGTCCACGCCAATCCCTCTCTGGCACAGAGGATCCACCTCCAGCCAGCCGAATCGTGACAACAACATATCTCACAAAATCTAAACTGTGCTCCACTGTGCCTCTCCCTCTCCTCCTCCAGTTCAGCACACAGGGCTCATGTGGCCGTGAGATGTAGGCACCACGTCTCCATTGACCTGACCAGCCATCGTTTCCAACAGGTGTTGTAGGAAACAAAGCAGTGGAATTACATTGTTCATCCCGTAATCCTGGTGACTGAACAAACAGCAGGTGTCACGTATGAGATGCCACTGGTTCACATTGAAATTACACAGGGGAGTACTCCTATCTGCTTGGATCATCAAGAAATCAGTGATGGATTTCCTCTGTTCGTATAGTCCGTCCAACATATGGAGGGTGGAATTCCAACGTGTAGAAACGTCGCAAATCAGACTATGTTGAGGGATACCGTTCTGACGCTGCAGCTCAAGGAGGGTGTGCTTTGCGATGTACGAGTGGCTGAAGTACTTGCACAGTTTCCTTCCCATTGTTAGGATGTCTTGCAGATGGGGGGAACACTTCAGGAACCGCTTGACAACCAGATTGAACATGTGTGCCATGCAGGGATTATGGCTCAGGCTTCCTTGTCGCAGCGCAGACAAGATGTTCTTCCGTTGTCAGTCACCATGGGTCCCATTTCCAGATTTCTTGGAGTAAGCCATGATTCGATTTTTTGATGAATTACTTTAAGCAGTTTCTCCCCTGTGTGACTCCGTTCGTCAAGGCAAACCATGTGAAGAACAGCGTGACACCGCCGTGCCCTACACACATGGTATGCTGGAGGGGCACTGAGACTTGTCCGTGCAGTGGAGGCTGAGTACACGGTGGAGGATGAGGAGGCGGAGTTACACACTGTCACCAATGGCCTGAAAGCGTGGAGGAGGAAGCGGTGTGACCTGTCCAAGTTGCTGTTGTTGTGGCTGTGAAGGAACCACATTCACCCAGTGGGCTGTAAAGGACATGTATTGTCCTTGACCGTAGTTACAGCTCCACAAGTTGGCGCTGCCGTGCACTTTGGTACACACCGACAGGCTCAAGGACTGACCCACCTTCTGTTCCACAAAATTGTGCAGGGCTGGTACTGCCCTTTCCAAGACAGCCCCGATCCCCCTGAAGGGATTGGAGTTAGGTGGAAGGGGTGCCAATCTTCCTATTCCTGCTATTGGTCGGTCAGAAGCGACCCACCAATAGCAGTTCGGGGACGGGGGGTTAAAGTTTGGTTCCCCTGCTCTGTTCAACCACAGTAGTACGGGCAGAGCGGGGACCTGTCCTGCAAGCGGCAGTGACAGGGGTCCTTTACCAGTGGCGACGATCAGTGGCGGGAAGTCCCAGGTGCGGTGGCGATGAGGTGCGGCTCCCTAGTGCAGCGATGTTGCCTAGCAACATCTGGAGAGCCACAGTTTGAAGACCACTATACAGTGGTCTCTAAACTGTAGCCTTCCAGATGTTGCAAAACTACAACTCCCAGCATGCTCAGACAGCTGTTTGCTGTTTTGCAGTTTTGCAACTGCTGGAGGGCTACAGTTTGGAGATCACTGTGCAGTGGTCTCTAAACTGAGGCCCTCTAGATCTTGTTAAACTACAACTCCCAGCATGCCCACATAGCAATTTACTGTCTGGGCATGCTGGGATTTGTAGTTTTGCAACTTCTAGAGGGCCACAGTTTGGAAATCACTGTGCGGTAGTCTCTAAACTGTGGCCCTCTAAATCTTGCTACTCTTACAACTCTTAGCATGCACAAACAGCAAACAGCATACCTCCAGCTGTTGCATAACTACAACTCCCAATATACCCTTCAGCGATCAGTACATGCTGGGAGTTGTAGTTTTGCAACAGCTGGAGTCACACTGGTTGGAAAATACGGAGTTGGGTAACAGAACCTAACTAAAGGTCTGTCAGTGCATGTTGGGAGTTGTACTTATGCAACAGCTGAAGCTGGAGGCACATTCACATGGGCAAGTTTACAGTGAATTTACTGCTTCATGTTTGAGCTGCGGCAAATTTTCCACTGCAGCTTTTAAAACTCCTAGTGGGAAACTAGCAGTAAACCCCCGCCTGTGTGAATGTACCCTAAAAACACTGCACTAACTCAAAATAAAGGGTAAAATACTAAATATACACCCCCTTACACTGTCTCCCCTAGTAAAAATGAAAAATGTCTCATACGGCATTGTTTCCAAAACAGAGCATCCAGCTGTTCGAAAACAACAACGGCACGCATTGCCGTACAGCCCCTTACTGTCAAGGTACTCGGAAGCAATTGTGTTACAAATTTTGGGGGCTTTTTCTACTTTTACCCCGTATGAAAAGGAAAAGTTAGGGTCTACACCAGCCTGTTAGTGTAAAAAAATTACAAAATTTACACTAACATCCTGTTGTTGCCCCATACTTTTCATTTTCACAAGAGATAAAAGGAAAAGAAGACCCCAAAATTTGTAATGCAATTTCTCCTGAGTACAGAACTACCCCATATGTGGATGTAAAATGCTCTGATTTTACAGCGGTTCTGACATAAAAGTAAAAAAATAAATACCCACATGTGACCACATTTTGGAAAATACACCCCTCACAGAATGTAACAAGGGGTATAGTGAGCCTTAACACTCCACAGTTGTTTGACAAATTTTTGTTAAAGTTGGATGGGAAAACGAAAAAAATGCTGGTGTTACCCAAAATTTTTCATTTTCACAGGGTAAAATAGGAAAAAAGCCCCAAAATGTGTAACCCCATTTCTTCTGAGTATTGAAATACCCCATATGTGGATGTAAAGTGCTCTGCGGGCTAACTACAATGCTCAAAAGAGAAGGAACACCATTGGGCTTTTGGAGAGAAAAATTGTCCGGAATTGAAGGCCACATGTGTTAACAAAGCCCCCATGGTGCCAGAACAATGGACCCCTCCCAACATGTGACCCCATTTTGGAAACTACCCCCCTTCACATATAATAAGTAATACGTAATAAGGGGTAAAGTCAGCATTTACACCCCACAGGTGTCTAACAGATTTTTGGAACAGTGGTCCGTGAAAATGAAAAATTTAAGTTTTTCATTTGCACAGCCTTCTGTTCCTATGATCTGTCAAACACCAGTGGACTGCACTCTTTATTAACCTCTTAAGGACCAAGGACGTCGGGGGACGTCCTGGCACCCTGTGCCTTAAGGACCGAGGACGTCCCCGGACATCCTGGTGTTTCTCCGGTCTCTGTCGCCCGCCGGGCAGAGGTCGGAATGGCATTCCTGCTTAAATCCTTCAGCAGGCTTGCCGTGCAAATGCCGAGGGGGGTCATCAGACCCCCCCATGTCGGCAATCGGCGCAAATCGTGAGTGAATTTACACTTTCGATTTGTGCCGATTCTGGGTCGTACGGGTCTATGGTGACCCGGAATAGAAGGGGGATCGCGGTTGTCCATGACACCCAGGATCCCCCTGTAGAGATAGGAGTGAGGTGGCAGGGGTGCCCTCCTATCCCTGCTATTGGTGGTCTAAACGTGACCACCAATAGCAGATCGGGAGCGGGGGGCTTTACTTTCGGTTTCCCCGTTCTGCCCACCCACAATAGGCGGGGCAGGACGGGGAAACTGACAGGCACCGGGCGCCGAAGTCCACTCACCCATCGGCATGAAATAACTTACAATTGCGTGGTCTGCAATTGCAAGAGATAATCAACCCCAAGTGCAGTTGTGCACCTATACTGGGGTGGAGCTCCTGCACTTGTGGTCCGTTGCTATGGGCGATCCCCAGCATGAAAATATGCATACAATGGAGGATGCCTGCAAACGGTCACAAGTGCCGCAAAGGCATCCTACACATGATAAACGTGTGGATGCATGAAATTTAAACATTAGACAAATTCACCGATGTGGTCGAAAATAACAGATGATCCTCAACCCCAAGTGCAGTTGTGCACTGTAAGCTGGGGTAGAGGTCCTGCATTTATGGACCACAATATAGGTTCACTACTGTGGTAGATGTAACAATGACATTAACTAATCCTCAAAACTGATGTTAAAATTGAGACATTAGCCAGTATATCCTTATATTAAGGACATACCTAAGCCCGCACACCAACACCAAGGTTTCTCAGATGGTACGGGTCCTAACAACTAACCTACCTGTGCATGATAGGCAAAACCAGGAACCAAATTACAGCAGTATTAGGCCTAGGCTCGTAGATTGCTCCCAGGTTAGCTCCAGTGTGACCCATCGGCGACAGCAGCAGGCGACGATCGGCAGCGGACGACGATCAGCGGAAGAAGAGGACGGCGACGCAGCTCCCTAGATCCTACGGAAGCCGGTGAGTTACTTAGCAACATCTGGAGGGCTACAGTCTGAGACCACTATAGTGGTCTCTAAACTGTAACCCTCCAGATGTTGCAAAACTACAACTCCCAGCATGCCCAGAGAGCTTTTAAGGCATGCTGGGATTTTCAGTTTTGCAACAGCTGGAGGTCTACAGTTTGAGACCACTGCACAGTGATCTCTATCCTGTGCACCTCCAGATCTTGCAAAACTACAACTGATAGCATGCCCATACAGCAGTTTGCTGTCCGGGCATGCTGGGATTTGTAGTTTTGCAACATCTGGAGGTCCACAGTTTGGAGACCACTGTGTAGTGGTCTCTAAACTATAGCTCTCCAGATGTTGCAAAACTGCAAATCCCAGCATGCCCAAACAGCAAACCGCTGTCTCTGCATGCTGGGAGTTGTAGTTGCGTGCCTCCAGCTGTTGCATAACTACATCTCCCAGCATGCCTTTTGGCGATCAGTACATGCTGGGAGTTGAAGTTATGCAACAGCTGGAGGCACACTGGTTGGAAAATACTGAGTTAGGCAACTGAAGGTTTTCCAACCAGTGTGCCTCCAGCTGTTGCAAAAGTACAACTCCCAGCATGCACGGTCTGTCAGTATATGCTGGGAGTTGTAGTTTTGAAACAGCTGGGTGTCCCCCCCCCCCATGTGAATGTACACAGGCAGTTTTACAGTACACAGGCAATTTTACAGTTAGTTTTCTGCTTTAAGTTTGGGCTGCGGCAAATTTGCAGCCGCAGCACAAACTCCTAGCGGTAAACTCACTGTAAACGCCCGCCAGTGTGAATGTACCCTAAAAACACTACACTATACTAACACATAATAAAGAGTAAAACACTACATATACACCCCTTACACTGTCCCCCCCCCCAATTAAAAATGAAAAACGTATCGTACGGCAGTGTTTCCAAAACGGTGCCTCCAGCTGCTGCAAAACAACAACTCCCAGCATTTCCGGACAGCCACTGACTGTCCAGGCATGCTGGGAGTTTAGCAACAGCTGGAGGCACCCTGTTTGGGAATCACTTGTGTAAAATCCCCCTATGTCCACCCCTATGCAATCCCTATGAAGTCCTCAAATGCGCATGGCGCTCTCTCACTTCGGAGCCCTGTCGTATTTCAAGGAAACAGTTTAGGGCCACATATGGGGTATTTCCGTACTCGGGAGAAATTGCACTACAAATTTGGGGGGCTTTTTATCCATTTACCCCGTTATGAAAAGGAAAAGTTGGGGTCTATACCAGCCTGTTGGTATAAATTTATTTTAATTTTTTACACTAACATGCTGGTGTTGCCCCATACTTTTTATTTTCACAAGCGGTAAAAGCAAAAAAAGACCTCCAAATTTGTAACGCAATTTCTCCTGAGTACGGAAATACCCCAGATGTGGGTGTAAAATGTTCTACGGACGCACAACAAGGCTCAGGAGTGAGAGTGCACTATGTACATTTGAGGTCTAAATAGGTGATTTGCACAGGGGTGACTGATTTTACAGTGGTTCTGACATAAACCCCCCAAAAAATACCCACATGTGACCCCATTTTGGAAACTACAGCCTCACGGAATGTAATAAGGGGTACAGTGAGCATTTACGCCCCACAGGTGTCTGATAGATTTTTGGAACAGTGATCCAAAGATCTGTCAAACGCCAGTGGGGTGTAAATGCTCACTGCACCACTTATTAAATTCTGTGAGGGGTGTAGTTTCCAAAATAGGGTCACATGTGGGGGGGTCCACTGTTCTGGCACCACGGGGGGCTTTGTAAATGCACATGACCCCTGACTACCATTCCAAACTAATTCTCTTTCCAAAAGCTCAATGGCGCTCCTCCTCTTCTGAGCATTGTAGTTCGCCCGTAGTGCACTTCAGGCCAACTTATGGGGTACCTTCATATTCAGAAGAGACGGGGTTACAAATTTTGGGGGGTATTTTTTGCTATTAACCCTTGCAAAAATGTGAAATTTGGGGGGAAACACACATTTTAGTGAAAAAAAAATGCTTTTTTTTACATATGCAAAAGTCGTGAAACCCCTGTGGGGTATTGAGGCTCACTTTATTCCTTGTTACGTTCCTCAAAGGGTCTAGTTTCCAAAATAGTATGCCATGTGTTTTTTTTTTTTTGCTGTTCTGGCACCATAGGGGCTTCCTAAATGCGACATGCCCCCCCAGCAAAATTTGTTCTCAAAAAGCCAAATGTGACTCCTTCTCTTCTGAGCATTGTAGTTCATCCGTAGTGCACTTCAGGCCAACTTATGGGGTACCTCCATACTCAGAAGAGAGGAGGTTACAAATTTTGGGGGGTATTTTCTGCTATTAACCCTTGAAAAAATGTGAAATTTGGGGGGAAACATATTTTAGTGAAATTTTTTTTTTTTTACATATGCAAAAGTCGTGAAACACTTGTGGGGTATTAAGGCTCACTTAATTCCTTATTACGTTCCTCAAGGGGTCTAGTTTACAAAATGGTATGGCATGGTTTTTTTTTTGCTGTTCTGGCACCATAGGGGCTTCATAAATGCAACATGCCCCACAAAAACCATTTCTGAAAAACGCACTCTCCAAAATCCCCTTGTCGCTCCTTCGCTTCTGAGCCCTCTACTGCGCCCGCCGAACAATTTACATAGACATATGAGGTATGTCCTTACGCGAGAGAAATTGGGCTACAAATATAAGTATACATTTTCTTCTTTTACCCCTTGTAAAAATTCAAAAATTGGATTTACAAGAACATGTGAGTGTAAAAAATGAAGATTGTGAATTTTCTCCTTCACTTTGCTGCTATTCCTGTGAAATACCTAAAGGGTTAAAATGCTGACTGAATGTCATTTTGAATACTTTGGGTGTGCAGTTTTTATAATGGGGTCAATTGTGGGGTATTTCTAATATGAAGACCCTTTAAATCCACTTCAAACCTGAACTGGTCCCTGAAAAATGGTGAGTTTGAAAATTTTGTGAAAAATCTGAAAATTGATGCTGAACTTTGAAGCCCTCTGGTGTCTTCCAAAAGTAAAAACACGTCACTTTTATCATTCAAACATAAAGTAGACATATTGGAAATATGAATAATTATTAATTTTTTTTTTTTTTTTTTTTTGGAATATCCATTTTCCTTTCAAGCAGAGAGCTTCAAAGTTAGAAAAATGCTAAATTTTCAAATTTTTCATCAAATTTTGGGATTTTTCACCAAGAAAGGATGCAAGTTACCACAAAATTTTACCACTATGTTAAAGTAGAATATGTCACGAAAAAACAATCGCGGAATCAGAATGATAATTAAAAGCATTCCAGAGTTATTCATGTTTAAAGTGACAGTGGTCAGATGTGCAAAAAACACTCTGGTCCTAAGGTGTAAAATGGCCTGGTTCTTATGGGGTTAAATTCTGTGAGGGGTGTAGTTTTCCAAAATGAGGTCATATGTGGGGGGTCCACTGTTCTCTCACCATGGAGGCTTTGTAAAAGCACGTGGCCCCCGACTTCCATTCCAAACAAATAATCTCTCAAAAAGCTCAATATCACTCCTTCTCTTCTGAGCATTGTAGTTCGTCAGCCGAGTACTTGATGTCCACATATGATCGGCGATGTCCGTCATTAGTCACGGGTCCTGGTTGCTTATAGCAACCGGGACTCACGGGGTATGATGCACACTCCCCTGCTGAGCGTGCATCATACCTCAGGAGATGCTTATGGACGTTTATAAATCTCCCTATGCGTTAAGGGGTTAAAGGGGTACTTCGGTGGAAAACTTTTTTTTTTTTTAAATGAACTAGTGCCAGAAAGTTAAACAGATTTGTACATTAAAGATTTGCAAGAGCAGGTGTAGCACCAGGCACTACCGTTGCCAAATAGCCCAGAGGATGCACGGTGTAACAAGTGCTGCTGTGACCTTCGATGCTGACATGTACTGCTATGTGGAGGTGCTGACTATATCCAAGATAACTTATATCACTGTATGTATACGAAGAATAAAGAAGTCGCACTCACCATCCGGTAGCAGTATATAAATTCTTGTCCTTTATTCACACCAGCAAAGTGGAAAATAAAATACGGTCACTTCACGTGGGGAGTGAGAGCAGCCGCTCTCAAGATGCGGGGCACACCACCAGAGGATCTGGTGGTGTGCTCCCACGTCTTGAGAGCGGCTACTCTCGCTCCCCATGTGAAGTGACCGTATTTTATGTTCCACTTTGCCGGTGTGAATAAAGGACAAGAATGTATATACTGCTACCGGATGGTGAGTGCAACTTCTTTATTCTGCGTATAAATACAGTGAGATTTGTAAATTACTTCTATAAAAAAAATCTTTCCAGTACTTATTAGCAGCTGTATGTTACAGAGGAAACTCTTTGCTTTTTGAATTTCTTTTCTGTCTGACCACAGTGCTCTCTGCTGACACCTCTGGCCTTGTCAGGAACTGTACAGAGTAGCATAGGTTTGCAATGAGGATTTTCTCCTGCTCTGGACAGTTCCTGATATGGGCATCAGGTGTCAGCAGAGAGCACTGTGGACAAGGCAAAAAAGAAATTCAAAAATAAAATAATTTCTTCTGTAGCATACAGATGCTAAAAAGTACTGGAAGAATAAACATTTGGTAACAGAAGTAAAAAATAAATGTTTTCTACCAGAGTACTCCTTTAGGGTGAATATGGGCTGAGTCCCTAAGGGGTTAAACAGATTTGTAAATAATAACCACACCTCAAGGATGATACACAATGAACAAAAAATTATAGACAGTTTGATTGATGGGAATGCCAAACGATTTATCATACAATGTTGTTCACAATATAAAAACTATTTTTAAATTAGATTAATAAAACATAAATATGAATAACAAGACTGATAGAGCAATAGTATATGTAATATTTTACCTATAGGCCCTAATGGTATATGTGAATAAATGTAGCACTGCTGTTGTTAAATTATCGACCGATTATCCGACATAAGCTGTTGGTCCGACAATTGGGTGGCTATAGTAATGAAACAGTATTTGATTAACAGGCTGAGCTGCTCAAGAGTGTCAAGGGATTAAATGCCTCTCACCCTGTCCGCTGGTCTCCGTACTGCGACGGGCCGAAGATGGTAAAGTTGATGTAGTATAACTGGAGATCTAGCTGCTAAGCGTTGGTTGGAGTTCGTCTAGCAGCGGGGCTCTGGCATGAGACTCCCACGTCGGAGGTCCGTAGCGGCAGCGTGTGGCTGTGTTGGTGTCGGACCTCTGCTAGACCAGCCAGAATGGGATACTTGTGCAAATAGCAGCAGCCTAGCTTGTTTCTTATATTACATTATTGAACTCTATAATCATAACAGGCCTTTTTTTTCAAATTGTCCAAATTTTCCTAAAATATCTAAAAAATACAGATTTCTTGAAAAAAAAAATGATAAAAAGCATAACATAAACCTATAATAATGAAAACAATTCAATAATTATTCTTTCTTGTTTGTTTTTCAGACTTTGGTCTGTTGAGTTGTGATGGTGTCCTCTTGAACATTCCCTTGAGGTTTGGTACAAAGAGTCCTCACTGCTCCACATTTCAGTGTTCCAAGCGCCAATTTCTTAAGCTTCGCATTTCCTGCAATGAGCGCCACCGAGTGGAGTATAGGGTAAGCCACAGCAAATAAAAACAGTATACCTTTATTAAAGAAGTCATAGAAGTCAAAACGAATCAGGATGGTGACGATTAAATTAAAGACAGTCATGACCTCAAGCATCACCGCAGAGTGGATAGCGGAGAAGTGGACATCCATGTTGGGGGTGGAAAAACTTGTGATGTTGCTGGTTAAACGTCTCACGTGAACATAAATGGCTTCAATCAGGAATAATGATGAGACACTGACCAATATGAAAGGCAGGAAATGTCCAAAGGCGTAAGATGGCGCCAAGTATATGATCTGCTTATCCACACTCGTATTAGTTGCCTTGTTTCTTGGAGGAATCATAATATCTGAAGCCCCTTCAAAATTATAAGCAAAAATAAAGGCGGAAACAAAAGATACGAACATGGAGGACAGAACCACATACTTTACCAGTTCTGGAATCTTCAGTTTCATTCGGATGAGGAGAGTGTTCTTGAAGATGACGACCTTGATAAAGTACAGAACAGAAATCCACATAGTGAACCAAAGACTGGAGAAGTCTAGGAATAGATAGACGGTATTGAGGAACCGGGTAAGAACATTGATATGATAAAAGTTCAGACTAAAGGCTCGGTTGATGATGTTGAGAAGGGTGAAAAACAGGAGAATTAGACGAGAAAGTCCAAGACTGAAGAATATCTTGTCAAATGGCTTCAGCTTTCTACCTCCCCACCAGTCCATCAGTTTGGCTATTGTAATGAATCCATTGACCACCAAACCACACATGATCTCAGCCATTGCTATAAAGTGGAGTAAAGTGGTCTCTGCCCAGGACATCTTGGCGTTGGATGTTTCTCACTGCTCAATAGTTGAGTGGATTCTGCCAGGCAACGATTTATCTGATATATAGTTCTCGGAGACTATGTCTATTGGATAGGAATCTATTTTCTTCTGCCTGGCTCTCGAAGGCTGTGATTTGTGTGAATAAAAAAATTAAATAAAATGGGCAGCAACCACCTTCACGCTTCTACAAAAATTATCATAAATAAGGACCTTTATTTGGTTAGGAATAAATTACTGTGAGTGTAGAGCTAAATGCAAATACTGTAGAATTACGTATGGTTCCATGGCAGTGTTAACTTCTTCACTCCTTGGTGTCTCCATAAAAAGTAATGGTTCATAAAAGAAAATTACAACAGTCTACAGGGGCAGGTTGCTTAATTAAAAAAAAAATAAAAAGAAAGTTTTAAGCTATTTTGTTTTTTGGGTATAATCTGAAAATTGAGGACATGTTGAGGACATGGTAGAACACTGGACTTGGCACCTGCACAGCAGTATATATATATATATATATATATATATATATATATATATATATATATACCTATACTATAGAACCACACGCTGTTAAAAGTACACACTTGCTTGTGTTGTAGACAAATACTTTTTTAAGCGTACTGGAGCGCATTGTCCTCCCCCTCATAAGTGCATACCACATCATTGCATCTAAGTGGTGTACCGTTTTGTTCCTGTTAAAGTCTCAAGTGCCTAGTTGCTTTGAAAGGCCAGCAAAAAGTACACACCTGCAGGTGTTGTATACAAATAATGTTTTAAGCGTAGTGGAGCGCATTGTACTCCCCTCATAAGTGCATACCATGTATGTACATCTAAGTGGTGTACCATTTTGTTCCTGTTATAGTCCGAAGGGCCAAGTTACTGTGAAAGGCCATCCAAGAGGTTCCAGCTCCAGGCTGTCTTATACTGCCACCATATGTTCTCATGCTGATGCCAGCTCCAAGTTTTCTTCTACTGCCACCATATCCTCCCCTCGTGCTGATGCCAGCACCAGGTAGTCTCATTCTGCCACCATATGTTCTCCTCATGCTGATGTCACCTCCAGGCTGTCTCATTCTGCCACCATATGTTTTCGTCATGCTGATGCCAGCTCCAGGCTGTTTCATACTGCCACCGTATGTTCTCCTCATGCTGATGCCAGCACCAGGCTGTGTCATTCAGCCACTATAGGGTCTCCTCTTGCTGCCGCCAACTCCAGGCTGTGTCATCCAGCCGCTATATGGTCTCCTCATGCTGCCGCCAACTACAGGCTGCATCATTCATCCACTATATGGTGTCCTCTTGCTGCCGTCAACTCCAGGCTGTGCTATTCAGCCACTTTATGGTCTCCTCATGCTGCTGCCACCTCCAGGCTGTGTCATTCAGCCATTATATGGTCTCCTCATGCTGCCAACACCTCCACGCTGTGTCATTCAGCCACTATATGTTCTCCTCATGCTGCCAACACCTCCACGCTGTGTCATTCAGCCACCATATGTCTCCTCATGCTGCCGCCACCTCCACACTGTGTCATTCAGCCACTATATGGTCTCTTCATGCTGCCGCCACCTCCATGCTGTGTCATCCAGGCATTATATGGTCTCCTCATGCTGCTGCCACCTCCACACTGTGTCTAGAGATGAGTGAAGTTACAGTGACTAGATTTGTTACGATATTCACGGCTCGACGGTTGCTGACTTTAGCCTGCATAAATTAGTTCAGCATTCAGGTGCTGCAATGGGCTGGAAAGGTAGATACAGTCCTAGGAGAGTCTCCTAGAACTGTATCCACCTTTTCCAGCCCACTGGAGCACCTGAATACTGAACTAATTTATGCAGGCCAAAGTAAGCAACCGCCGTGCCATGAAGTTCGTGACAAATTGAATCACTGTAGCTTCGCTCATCTCTAACTGTGTCATTCAGCCACTATATGGTCTCCTCATACTGATGCCACCTCCAGGCCCTGTCATTGTGCCGCTCTGCAATAGTGATTCTAATAGCAATGCCTCTAATCTGCATGTTATACTGAATAACAGTATTATTTCACTAACCCAGCACACACCCTATGTGTGTTACAGCAAGGCAAAGTGTTTTACACCCCTATTGAGGCTCTCTGTAGGCCAGAAAGCCTCAGAATATGAATACAGATTTGCCACAAATAAATTTGGACGGAACCAAATTTTTTCGGAAGAGTTGGCAAATCGGCCGAATCAAATTTTTGAAAATTCTCATACGGCCACCATATCCTTTCCTCATGCTGATGCCAGCACCAGGCTGTCTCATTCTGCCACCATATGTTCTCCTCATGCTGATGGCACCTCCAGGCTGTCTCATTCTGCCACCATATGTTCTCCTCATGCTGATGCCAGCTCCAGGCTGTGTCACTCAGCCACTATATGGTCTCCTCTTGCTGCCGTCAACTCCAGGCTGTGCCATTCAGCCACTATATGGTCTCCTTTTGCTGCCTCAAACTCCAGGCTGTGTCACCCAGTCACTATATGGTCTCCTCATGCTGCCGCCAACTACAGGCTGTGTCACTCAGCCACTATATGGTCTTCCACTTGCTGCCGTCAACTCCAGGTTGTGCCATTCAGCCACTATATGGTCTCCTCATGCTGCTGCCACCTTCAGGCTGTGCCATTCAGCTATTATATGGTCTCCTCATGCTGCTGCCACCTCCACGCTGTGTCATTCAGCCACTATATGATCTCCTCATGCTGCCAACACCTCCACGCTGTGTCATTCAGCCACTCTATGTTCTCCTCCTGCTGCTGCCAACTCCAGGCTTTGTCATTGAGCCACTATATGGTCTCCTCTTTCTGCCGCCAACTCCAGGCTGTGTCATTCAGCCACTATATTGTCTCCTCTTGCTACCATCAACTCCAGGCTGTGCCATTCAGCCACTATATGGTCTCCTCATGCTGCCGTCACCTCCAAGCTGTGTCATTCAGCCACCATATGGTTTTCTCATGCTGTCGCCACCTCCACGCTGTACATTCAGCCACTATATGGTCTTCTCATGCTGCCAACACCTCCACGCTGTGTCATTCAGCCATTATATGGTCTCCTCATGCTGCCACCACCTCCATGCTGTGTCATTAAGGCACTATATGGTCTCCTCATGCTGCTGCCACCTCCACACTGTGTCTAGAGATGAGTGAAGGTACAGTGATTTGATTTGTTACGAACTTCGCGGCTTGGCGGTTGCTGACTTTAGCCTGCATAAATTAATTCAGCATTCAGGTGCTCCGGTGGGCTGGAAAAGGTGGATACAGTCCTAGGAGAGCCTCCTAGGACTGTATCCACCTTTTCCAGCCCACTGGAGCACCTGAATGCTGAACTAATTTATGCAGGCCAAAGTAAGCAACTGCCAAGCCACGAAGTTCGTGACAAATCGAATTACTGTTACTTCACTCATCTCTAACTGTGTCATTCAGCCACTATATGGTCTCCTCATACTGATGCCACCTCCAGGCTCTGTCATTGTGATGTGCTGCATCAGTGCTTCTAATAGCGATCCCTCTAATCTGCATGTCATACTGAATAACAGTATTATTTCACTAACCCAGCACACACCCTATGTGTGTTACAGCAAGGCAAAGTGTTCTACACCCCTATTGAGGCTCTCTGTAGGCCAGAAAGCCTCAGAATATGAATACAGATTTGCCACAAATAAATTTGGAAGGAACCAAATTTTTTCAGAAGAGTCGGCGAATCGGCCAAATCAAATTATTAAAAAATGTGCTCATCTCTAACCTACATACTTCTACACATTACACCACAGTATACAGCCTATACATACCTATATACTCCTACAGATTACCACAGCGACAGCAGTAGTAACTGTAGGCCAGCACAACACACACTCACACACTCAAATGCTCTCCTATGTAGTGCCTGCCCGACTACCAAAAGGGCGTTTGGCAGTCAGGGCAATGTCGTCAGCGTGCGAGATGGCCGCAGTGGTTCCCGACTCTGAGCCTCCCAGCAACAGTGCACTAAAAACATTAAGCCCCCGCAGGTGGTGGCCGGCTGAGCATGCAACCGTGAGGCAGCCAATGGAGCTACTCACTGACCGCACCACCTGATATAAGCTCCCGAGCGGCCTGCCAGAGTGCCAAATAGTGGCAGGAGACTTGAACACAACACCCCCACCCTCCATGCCCCTGTTCCACAAAAACCATACGCCCGCCTACAGGTACAGGGGGAGTTATATAGCCCTACCCAGAGTTGTGAGGGTGTTAAACCTCACACCCCTCGCAAAAATACAGCCTTAACAGGCTTAAGACACAAATATATATATATATATATATATATATATATATATATATATATTTATTTTTATTTTTTCTTATGGTTGTGCCTTACTTAGACAATATCCTCGGTCTTGCCGTAAGGTGTGTCTAAAAGAGGGTACACTAACTAAGTAAATAAATAATAATAAAAAGGGTCTAAAATGGCGGGAACAGCAGTGAGCACTGTCCCTGCGAGGCCCTGCCCCCCCTTCCCTTTATAAACACAAATTTAGCCCCTTCCATAAAATCATGCAAACCTTTTGTTAACCTTCCATTTATGATCGTGCCTTATCAGCAACAGTATCCGTACTGATACTGAAGGGGGACAAAAAACAGTAACAACATAAGTGAGAGAATTATAGTTTATGTAACATAAATATATCAAAATGCCAGATTCCTGAATTATCTGAAAAACTCAGACAGAGACGCAGCAATATAAGGTTTGAAGTAAGAGAATTACAACCTACTCAACTTCAGTAATAAGGGAAGTCAAAATACATTGTAATTGTTTGATTACCAGTTTCTTGTGCTTTAAATATCATTTATCCAGGGAGAACCCCTACCCGTCATGCCTAGATGTTTGACCCCTAGCACCATTGAATCGTGACTTTTTTTCTTCTGGTCCTGGACACCCGAAATTGATAAATCGTGACTACAATTAACTCATACCGAAAAAGGCTGCTAACATCAAGCGCTAAGGAAAGCATACTACTCATCTTGCTCTTTTGTATCCCCTTTCTAAAATTGCCCTAAATGAATGGGATTTGCGATTAAGGTCTATCGGTGTCCCAAAATGGCAAAGTGATGTTGCAGGCAAGCTAAGTATGACCTGATCATGTAGAGCAGTGGCAGGAGCAGCAGTGACAGTGAGTGACAAAGGCCATACTGGAAATCCCCATAAGAATTACCTTGTCATATAATGTGTGGCCAGTGCGACTCTCCAGCACAATAATGAGTACAGCTCTGGAGTATGAACAGGATGTGACTAATGTAACGTAAGGACCTGGTGACTAAGCTAGCAGAATAAGGAGTACAGCTCCGAAATATAACGCTGAATATAACCCAGAATCAGTCCAGAAAATGTATGTTGTGACAACTTGTGCTCCGGCCACTCACTCTGGCCGTGAGCTCATTGCCCCCTTCTCTTCCCCAGCCGGCGGGTCTGGGATTTGCATTGCGGGACGTGCCCGCATTCGAATCCCAGTCCATCACTCGCCTTTGTCCTCTGCTGCTTCCTCTCAGCTCCGGCGCATGTGCCCCTGCTTCCTAGGGCGCGTGCGCCGGATCTATAAGATTTAACCCCTTATTGACCAAGCCCATTTTCACCTCAAGGACCAGGCCAATTTTATATTTTCGTTTTCATTTTTTCCTCCTCGCCTTCTAAAATCCATAACTCCTTTATATTTCCATGTATAGACCCATATAAGGGCTGGTTTTTTGTGTGACCAATTGTACTTTGTAATGAAACCTCTGATATTACCATAATATGTACAACGAACCCCCAAACTAAATTTTTTAGGGAGGAAATTTCAATGAAAACCAAAATTTTGCACATTTTGGAGGGTTTGGTTTTCACACTGTACACTTTACGGTAAAAATGATAGGTATTCTTTATTCTGTGGGTCAATGCGATTAAAATGATACCCATGGCTAGATACTTTTATATTTTTGTACCGCTTAAAAAAAATCTAAAACTTTTTGTACAAAATCAGTAATCTAAAATCGCCCTATTTTGACCACCTATAACTTTTTCATTTTTCCATATATAGGGCGGTATGAGGGCTCATTTTTGCGCCGGCATCTCTACTTTTTAGATACCACATTTGCATATGTAAAACTTTTAGATAATTTTTTATACATTTTTTTAAATAAAATGTGACAAAAAAGCAGGATTTGTGGACTTTTTACATTTTTTACATTTACGCCATTCACCGTACGGGATCATTAACATTATATTTTGATAGTTCGGACATTTATGCATGCGGTGATACCAAATATGTTTATTTTCTTTTTTTAAATGTACGCTTTTTGGGGATAAAATGGAAAAAAGAGACAATTTTCATTTTTATTGGGGGAGGGGATTTTTCAAATTTTTTTTTTATTTTTGCATTTTTCAACTTTTTTTTAACACTTTTTATGTCCCCATAGGGGACTATCTATAGCAATCGTTTGATCGCTAATACTGTGCAGTGCTATGCATAGGACACAGCACTGCTCAGTATTATCGGTCATCTTCTGCTCTGGTCTCCTCGATCGCAGACCAGAGCAGAAGACCCCAGGAGACGGCCAGAGCTAGGTAAGGGGACCTCCGGCTGTCATGCTGGATGATCAGATCCCCGCGGCAGCGATGCGGGCGATCCGATCATCCAATCAAAGTGCCGCAATGCCGCAGATGCCGTGATCTGTATTGATCACGGCATCGGAGGGGTTAATGGCAGACATCCGCGCGATCGCGGATTTCGGCCATTACCGGCGGGTCCCCGACTGCTGCTGCTAGCAGTCGGCACCTGCCGTGTATGACGCAAGCACCCTTCCGATGCTAGCGGTCATACACAGGACGTAAATGTATGTCCTGGTGCGGGAAGTCCCGCCAAACCAGGACGTACATTTACGTCCGTGGTCGTTAAGGGGTTAAAGGGCCAGTGCGCCCATAATTATCCGTTGCACCTGTCACACTATTATAGGTTTCTGCACCTCCCACATACCCCTGCCGGATTTTTGTTGCCCTAGTGCCTGAGAGAAAGTGTTCCTGTGTGTTGCCTTGCCGTTTTCTGACCTCATTGTTTGGTGACCGTACCTTGCTCCTTTGCCGCCTGCCTACTGACCTCCTGCTACGTTCCTGACTACACTCTTGTGCCGCCTGCCCTATCCTTCTGCTATCCTGACCATGTCTTGTCTAATCCCTCCTGTGCTTTGAACCTCCTCAGCTGCCTGTGTTGTCAAGTCGTGCCAGGGGTAGCGACCTGGGGCCGCCTGCCGCTGCAAGTCCATCCCGCAGCGGGCTCTGGTGAAAACCAGCGGCACCTTAGACCCCACTCCCTGGCCCGCGTCCTCTGCCACACAGGTCCAGCAGATCCACTACCATAACTCCAGCGGCACTACCAGCTGATCAGCCAGTGCCACTCTAGTGTACAATACCAGGAAATTCAAGATCTGATCAGGGAAGAAATGTAATGTGACCCATACCTGGAGATGCCCCTCAGCAGCACCGTAAGTAATTTAAAGACAGAGGTGTTCCACACTAAAAAGGCAGTGCGGACAAACCAGCTCAGTTTTTCTGTGCGGGTGTGCATGTTGTGCTGTCCACGGCCCAGGAATTGGAGGCAGGGATAAGACCTCCGCAAGTTTCTGAGGTGGCCAAGCAGTACAGAAGCCAGGGGCACGTGTAGGCAACAAACCATGGGACCACCACCGCAGCGCCAGTAAGACCTTCCTGTCTCTCCATTAAGACCTTCCTGCAAACCCTGCACCCATTGAGGAAGTATGAAGTACCACAAGTGAAGTGCAGTGAACCCCAACTTTGTGTTGAGGCCCTGACCCCATATAAATACAATACAACCCCTCCCATAATTTAAGGTTGTGACCTAAACAGAACTCCAGATTACCATATATATAAATGTAGACATAAGGTAACATGATGGCTTTCTGTTGTCACCACTAGGACATTTTCTTTTTTCTAATGTGCCCAGCCTGCCTAATGAAACAACCAAACCTTAAACTTACTCTCCTCACCCCCTTGCTGCCTCGGATATCAGAGTGCCCGTTTCTGCTCAGTCAGTGCCCACAGCAGTGTCTTGCCCCAGCCAGTGATTGGTGAGCAGCACTGTCACCGAGTATAGATGAAGCACCCTGATATTGGAGGTTACGAGGGAGCAAAGAAGGTGACAGGTTAAGGGTTTCATTACTTTATTAGGCAGGCCCAAATGACCCACAAAAACACTGATACTGCTGAAGTGAATTTAGATCATATGGGGTTCTGTGGGCAGGTATGTTAGTTTCTGTAAAATTCATAGGGATTCAGAGCTGGCAGTCTTAATATGGGACCTAAACTGATCCTATATTAAAGGGGTACTCCGCTGCTCAGCGTTTGGAACAAACTGTTCCGAATGCTGAAGCGGGCGCTGGGAGCTCATGACAGCAAAGCCCCACTTCCCCAATTCAAGTCTATGGAAGGGGGCGTGATACCCCCTCCCATAGACTTGCATTGAGGGGGTGGGGTGTGACGTCATGAGAGGGTCCATCATTTGGAAGAGTTTGTTCCAAACGCTGAGCAGTGGAGTACCCTTTTAAGTCCAGTTGCACTTTGTATAACATAACTTAATTGTGAGTTACAGTCTCTTCTGCGCAGCGTCCTCGTGTTCTCTTATAATAGTGAATGGGTTTTATGCTCTGTCCCATTCTAGAGCAACGTCAGTGATGAATGTTATAGGGACACAGGGGGAGATTTATCAAAATCTCTCCAGAGGAGAAGTTGCTGAGTTGCCCATAGCAACCAATCAGATCGCTTCTTTCATTTTTAACAATTCCTCTGAATAATGAAAGTAGCGATCTGATTGGTTGCTATGGGCAACTCAGTAACTTTTCTTCTGGACAGGTTTGAAAAATCTCCCCCACAATCCTTGTCCTCTGTATTATTGTTATCAGACACCAGACATAGATGTAGACTCGGATTCTGTATCTGCTGCTGGTTGTGGTTTACAGATGCAAAACTCTTCTGGCAGTGACGTCTATTTCTCTGCTGGAGCCGCAAATGCAAAACTCTGCATTTTACTGTCCAGAATGTTCCCCTCGTCTGACCTGATAATATCATCACATAGAATATCCAGTCCTGGGCCTCAGTACTGAGTATATGTGTGATATATACTATATATATATATATATATATATATATATATATATATATATATATACATACACATATATCTCAACGTGTGTGTATATGTATGTGTATGTGTGTATGTATGTGTGTGTGTGTGTGTGTATATGTATGTGTATGTGTGTGTGTATGTATGTGTGTATGTATGTATGTATGTATGTATGTATGTGTATGTGTGTGTGTGTATGTATGTGTATGTATGTATGTATGTTCCAGCATCACGTCCAAACGGCTAAAGATATTGACATGAAACTTGGCCACATGTTACTTATTTTAATTTACATTTTTTAAGAGCCGAGGCAAGTGCTCTCTATTACCCAAAGTGCAAGAAAAAGTGCAAACACTAAAAAAACGTGCACAAAGGATGCGGTCTATCGCTAAGCCCTTCTCCAACAGGAGAGAGGCCCCCCAACAAACCTACTGTTACGCCGAGCGCTCCGGTTCCCCGCTCCTCCCCGGAGCGCTCACAGCGTTCTTCCATTCGCAGCGCCCCGGTCAGACCTGCTGACCGGGTGCGCTGCGATAATGTTCCCAGCCGGGATGCGATTCGCGATGCGGGACGCGCCCGCTCAAGATGCGCATCCTGACCCGCTTACCAGACTCGTTCCCCGTCTGTGCTGTCCCGGCGCGCGCGGCCCCGCTCCCTAGGGCGTGCGCGTGCCGGGTCTTTGCGATTTAAAGGGCTGGTGCGCCACTGATTGGCGCATGGGTTTTAATCAGTATCTTCACCTGTGCACTTCCCTATTTATACCTCACTTCCCCTGCACTCCCTTGCCGGATCTTGTTTCCATTGTGCCAGTGAAAGCGTTTCCTTGTGTGTTCCTAGCCTGTGTTCCAGACCTCCTGCCGTTGCCCCTGACTACGATCCTTGCTGCCTGCCCTGACCTTCTGCTACGTCCGACCATGCTCTTGTCTACTCCCTTGTACCGCGCTTATCTCAGCAGTCAGAGAGGTTGAGCCGTTGCCGGTGGATACGACCTGGTTGCTACCGCCCCTGCAAGACCATCCCGCTTTGCGGCGGGCTCTGGTGAAAACCAGTAGCAACTTAGAACCGGTCCACCGACACGGTCCACGCCAATCCCTCTCTGGCACAGAGGATCCACCTCCAGCCAGCCGAATCGTGACAGTAGATCCGGCCATGGATCCCGCTGAAGTCCCGCTGCCAGTTGTCGCTGACCTCACCACGGTGGTCGACCAGCAGTCGCAACAGATAGTGCAACAAGGCCACCAGCTGTCTCAACTGACCGTGATGCTACAGCAGCTTCTACCACAGCTTCAGCAACCATCTCCTCCGCCAGCTCCTGCACCTCCTCCGCAGCGAGTGACTGCATCCAGCCTCCGTTTATCATTGCCGGACAAATTTGATGGGGACTCTAAATTTTGCCGTGGTTTTCTTTCACAATGTTCCCTGCATTTGGAGATGATGTCGGACCGATTTCCAACTGAAAGGTCAAAGGTGGCTTTCGTAGTCAGCCTTCTGTCTGGGAAAGCCCTGTCATGGGCCACACCACTCTGGGACCGCAATGATCCTGTCACTGCCTCTGTACACTCTTTGTTCACGGAGATTCGAAGTGTCTTCGAGGAACCTGCCCGAGCCTCTTCTGCCGAGACTGCCCTGCTGGTCCAGGTTAATTCTTCTGTTGGCGAGTACGCCATCCAATTCCGTACTCTCGCCTATCCAGTAACATCAAAGATGTGATGGCCGCACGAGAAATTCCTGCTAACCTGCATGAACTTATTCATCTTGCCACCCGCATTGACATGCGTTTTTCCGAAAGGCGTCAGGAGCTCTGCCAGGATATGGACTTTGTTCGCACGAGGCGGTTTCTCTCCCCGGCTCCTCTCTCCTCTGGTCCACTGCAATCCGTTCCTGTGCCTTCCGCCGTGGAGGCTATGCAAGTTGACCGGTCTCGCTTGACACCTCAAGAGAGGACACGACGCCGCATATAGAACCTTTGCATGTACTGTGCCAGTACCGAACATTTCTTGAAGGGTTGTCCTATCCGACCTCCACGTCAGGAAAGACGCACTCCGACTCCGCACAAAGGTGAGACAGCTCTTGATGTGAACTCTGCTTCTCCACGTCTTACTGTGCCTGTGCGGATTTCTTCTTCTACCTTCTCCTTCTCAGCTGTGGCCTTCTTGGATTCCGGATCTGCAGGAAATTTTATTTTGGCCTCTTTCATCAACAGGTTCAACATCCCGGTGACCAGTCTCGCCAGACCCCTCTACAGCGCCTCTGTTAATAATGAAAGATTAGACTGTACTGTGCGTTACCGCACGGAACCCCTCTTAATGTGCATTGGACCCCATCACGAAAAGATTGAATTTCTGGTCCTCTCTAACTGCACTTCGGAAATTCTTCTTGGACTACCGTGGCTTCAACGCCATTCCCCAACCCTTGATTTTACCACCGGGGAGATCAAGAACTGGGGTACTACTTGCCACAAGAACTGTCTTAAGCCTGCTCCCTGTACTGTCAGTCAAGACCCTGTGGCTCCTCCGATACCTGGTCTCCCCAAGGCCTATCTGGACTATGCTGATGTTTTTTGCAAAAAACAAGCAGAGACTTTGCCTCCTCACAGGCCTTATGACTGTTCTATTGACCTCCTCCCTGGTACTACTCCAATCCGGGGCAGAATCTATCCTCTGTCTGCTCCGGAAACACAAGCCATGTCGGAGTACATCCAAGAGAATTTAAAAAAAGGGGTTTATCTGCAAGTCTTCCTCCCCTGCCGGAGCTGGATTTTTCTTCGTTTCCAAAAAAGACGGCTCCTTACGTCCTTGCATTGATTACCGCAGACTTAATAAAATCACTGTAAAAAACGCTACCCCCTACCTCTTATCTCGGAACTCTTTGACCGCCTACGAGGCGCCTACATCTTTACCAAGCTGGACTTAAGAGGTGCATATAATCTCATCCGCATCAGGGAGGGGGACGAGTGGAAGACCGCGTTTAACACCAGAGATGGACACTTTGAATATCTGGTTATGCCCTTTGGGCTTTGCAACGCCCCTGCCGTCTTCCAAGACTTTGTAAATGAAATTTTTCGTGATCTTCTATATACCTGTGTTGTGGTCTACCTAGACGATATTTTGATTTTTTCTGCTAACCTAGAAGAACACCATCGGCATGTCCGCATGGTTCTTCAGAGACTTCGGGACAATCAATTATATGCCAAAATGGAAAAATGTCTTTTTGAATGTCAATCTCTTCCCTTCCTAGGATACTTAGTCTCTGGCCAGGGACTCCAAATGGACCCAGACAAACTATCAACCGTATTGGATTGGCCACGCCCCTCCGGACTCCGTGCTATCCAACGTTTCTTGGGGTTAGCCAACTATTACAGACAATTTATTCCGAATTTTTCCACTATTGTGGCCCCTATCGTGGCCCTAACCAAGAAAAACGCCAATCCTAAGTCCTGGCCTCCTCAAGCGGAAGATGCTTTCAATCATCTCAAAACTGCCTTTGCTTCTGCTCCCATACTCTCCAGACCTGATCCATCTAGGCCCTTCTCGCTGGAGGTAGACGCCTCCTCGGTGGGAGCTGGAGCAGTACTACTACAGAAAAATTTACTTGTGGTTTCTTTTCTAGGACCTTCTTTCCGGCGGAGAAAAACTACTCCATTGGTGATCGAGAACTACTGGCCATAAAATTGGCACTTGAAGAATGGAGGCACCTGCTGGATGGATCCAAATATCCAGTTATTATATACACTGATCACAAGAATCTCTCTTTTCTTCAGTCTGCCCAACGGCTGAACCCTCGCCAGGCTAGGTGGTCGTTGTTCTTTGCCCGTTTTAACTTTGAAATTCATTTTCGCCCCGCTGACAAGAAGACTAGGGCTGACACCCTCTCTCGTTCATCGGATGCCTCTGAAGTGGAAGCTTCCCTGCAACACATTATTCCTCCGGACTGTCTGATCTCCACTTCTCCAGCCTCCATCAGACAAACTCCTCCAGGGAAGACCTTCGTCTCTCCACGCCAGTGCCTCAGGATTCTCAAGTGGGGACACTCCTCACACCTCGCAGGCCATGCTGGCATCAAAAAATCCATCCAGCTCATCTCTCGATTTTATTGGTGGCCTACCCTGGAAGCTGATGTTGTTGATTTCGTGCGGGCTTGTACAGTCTGTGCCCTGGACAAGACCCCTCGCCAGAAGCCTGCTGGTCTCCTCCATCCTCTGCCTGTTCCTGAGCGACCATGGTCTCAGATTGGTATGGATTTTATTACTGACTTACCTTTATCCCATGGCAACACAGTTATTTGGGTGGTCGCTGATCGATTCTCCAAGATGGCACATTTTATCCCTCTTCCAGGTCTTCCTTCTGCGCCTCAGTTGGCGAAACAATTTTTTATACACATTTTTCGCCTTCACGGGCTTCCTACGCATATCATCTCGGATAGAGGCGTTCAATTTGTGTCAAAATTCTGGAGGGCCCTCTGTAATCAACTTAAAATCAAATTAAACTTCTCGTCTTCTTATCATCCCCAATCCAATGGGCAAGTGGAAAGAATGAATCAGGTTCTGGGTGACTATTTGCGACATTTTGTTTCCTCCCGCCAGGTTGACTGGGCCGATCTTCTTCCATGGGCCGAATTCTCGTACAATTTCAGAGTCTCTGAGTCTTCCGCTAAATCCCCATTTTTTGTGGTGTACAGCCGTCATCCTCTTCCCCCCCTTCCCACTCCCATGCCTTCTGGTTTGCCCGCTGTTGATGAGGTGACTCGGGACTTCTCCACCATCTGGAAAGAGACTCAAAATTCTCTCCTACAGGCCTCATCCCGGATAAAGAAACATGCCGATAGAAAAAGAAGAATTCCCCCCATTTTTTCTCCCGGAGACAAAGTATGGCTCTCCGCCTAGTATGTCCGCTTTCGTGTCCCCAGTTATAAACTGGGACCACGTTATCTTGGTCCTTTCAAAATCAAGTGCCAAATCAACCCTGTCTCTTACAAACTCCTTCTTCCTCCTTCTCTCCGTATTCCCAATGCTTTCCATGTCTCTCTCCTTAAACCACTCATCCTTAACCGCTTCTCTCCCAAGGTTGTTGCTCCCACTCCTGTTTCCGGGTCCTCTGACATCTTTTCGGTGAAAGAAATTCTGGCATCCAAGACGGTCAGAGGTAAAAAAAAAAATTCTTGTTGATTGGGAGAATTGCGGCCCAGAGGAGAGGTCATGGGAACCTGAGGACAACATCCTTGACAAGAACCTTATCCTCAAATTCTCAGATACCAAAAAGAGGGGGAGACCCAAGGGGGGGGGGTACTGTTACGCCGAGCACTCCGGGTCCCCGCTCCTCCCCGGAGCGCTCACAGCGTTTTTCCATTCGCAGCGCCCCGGTCAGACCTGCTGACCGGGTGCGCTGCGATAATGTTCCCAGCCGGGATGCGATTCGCGATGCGGGATGCGCCCGCTCACGATGCGCATCCCGACCCGCTTACCAGACTCGTTCCCCGTCTGTGCTGTCCCGGCGCGCGTGGCCCCGCTCCCTAGGGCGCGCGTGCCGGGTCTTTGCGATTTAAAGGGCTGGTGCGCCACTGATTGGCGCATGGGTTTTAATCAGTACCTTCACCTGTGCACTTCCCTATTTATACCTCACTTCCCCTGCACTCCCTTGCCGGATCTTGTTGCCATTGTGCCAGTGAAAGCATTTCCTTGTGTGTTCCTAGCCTGTGTTCCAGACCTCCTGCCATTGCCCCTGACTACGATCCTTGCTGCCTGCTCTGACCTTCTGCTACGTCCGACCTTGCTCTTGTCTACTCCCTTGTACCGCGCTTATCTCAGCAGTCAGAGAGGTTGAGCCGTTGCCGGTGGATACGACCTGGTTGCTACCGCCCCTGCAAGACCATCCCGCTTTGCGGCGGGCTCTGGTGAAAACCAGTAGCAACTTAGAACCGGTCCACCGACACGGTCCACGCCAATCCCTCTCTGGCACAGAGGATCCACCTCCAGCCAGCCGAATCGTGACACCTACCCTTCACCTCCAGGCCAAAAGGCACCTGCAAGGATCCAGGTCCGATGCCCCTTTTCGCCGAAGCTACTAAGGGGCTGAAAATGCTCCTGGCTTCAACCTAGGCATTAGCTAAAGTATCAGCCGAGGAGCCGTATACTGGTGGCATCTTGACCAAAGCCAAGATGCCCAGGGGTTGCAGGGAGGTGAGGAACCTAATGGCCACACACACCTCCCCTAGACCGCCAGGAGGGACACCCAGAAGGGCTACCGCATCCTGCCAATCCTGTGTACAAAACAACACGTAAAAGTGGCACAGAGACAAAACACAAAAAATAAATAAGCGGATAAGTGCAGATCTACTGCCCGGTCATCCAGCCGGATCTATAAAAAATGTTCCCGAATCCTAGCCAGAAAGCCGGGATACCTAGGGTGAGTGCCAAAGGTGAAGAGTATGGTGCAGAGCTTTCACTCAGTGAGTTACAACACCCAGTGAGTTTCGGCACCTCAGGGTCATAACTCCCCGAGGCACAGAAGTATCTTGGCTGTACACCCCTCTATCTCATGGCGAGACCCGAAGGAAGCAAGTCACAACATAGCAGGATAGTTAATTTAACCCTTAACTACCCACATTTGTGTCTGGGTTTTTGTTTAAAGTCCCATGCAAATCAATGGGAAATGTATGTTCCCATACAACTTCCGTACGGCTGGAGATATTTTAATACCTGGTACACATATTACGGGTCGGGATATGAGGACGAGAAATGAGGTCGGAATAGGAGGACGGGATAGGAGGACGGGATAGGAGGACCGGGATAGGAGGTCTGGATAGGAGGTCGGGATAGGAAGTCGAGATAGGAGGATGGGATAGGAGGACGAGATAGGAGGTCGAGATATGAGGACGGGAAAGGAGGATGGGAATGGAGGACAGGATAGGACGTCGGGCTAGGAGGTCGAGATAGGAGGACTTAATAGGAGGACTGGATAGGAGGACGGGATAGGAGGACGGGATAAGAGATCGGGATAGGAGGTCGGGATAGGAGGTCGGAATAGGAGGTCGGGATAGGAGGATGGGATAGGAGGAGAAGAAAACAGGGAAAAAGAAAAAAAACAACCACACAAGGCGCGTAGTGCATTATCTTTTGGACACAGAAATGTGTTAGGGTAAATATTATTGTGCTCACCTGGAGCGCACAACATATGTGCATATAACCCGATTGTTGGGTACAAGTGCTGGTTCACAGAGAAGGTGCCAAGGCGGAGGGTAGTCGATAGGAACTGGAGTCCGTCCACAAATGAAACCAGAAGTATGAAGAAAAACCCCTCTGTAGGCGCAGATTACTAATCTGCGCCTACAGAGGGGGTTTTCTTCATACTTCGGGATAGGAGGAGGGCATAGGAGGTCGGGATAGGAGGTCGGGATAGGAGGTCGGGATAGGAGGTTGTGATAGGAGGTCGAGATAGGAGGTCGGGATAGAAGGATGGGATAGGAGGTCAGGATAGGAGGACGGGATAGGAGAATGGGATAGGAGGATGGGATAGGAGGACAGGATAGGAGGACGGTATAGGAGGTCGGGATAGGAGGTCACGATAGGAGGTCGGGTTATGGGGTTGGGATATGACAACAATATATGAGGACGGGATATGAAGTCAAAAGCTTCCTCCTTTGTATATATCAAAAGGACACTACAAAGCAATGTATACACTTATTGACAAAAAAAATAAAGAACCACAATGTCAGATTACTCAATACTCTTCATGCAGTTATGTGAATGATTACAGGTTGGGTCTGAATAGACGCAGGGTCTTGGTACAGGAGGGTATTAAAGTGCTTCCCCCACTGCCTTATAAAAAGGCTCTGGATGGCCCAGACAGATCAGAGGAGTGTTTGATCCACCAACAAGCTTCTTTCCTTGTCCTCTGCTTCTACCCCTGCTTCTTCATTACACTTCCCTGTCTCTTCGTAACACACCCCTGTGTCTTTATAACTACACATATCGTTTTTATTATGCCCCCTTTACATACACCCTACCTCTTTATTACACACTCATGTCTCTTCATTTCACTCCTGTCTCTCCATCACACAAATCCTGTCTCTCCATTACACCCCCACACTGTTTTTTCACTACTCTGATCTTTTCATCACACTCCCCTGTCTTTTCATTACACACCCTGATCTTTTCATTACACTCCCCTATCTCTCCATTACTCTGACTCTGTAGAAGTTCCCGTGCAATGTATGGGATGAGGATATAAAGTAGTTAAACTCCTCCCCACTGTCTCTATCTGTATACTGCTACTATCTCTATGAGATCAGGATTTAAAGTAATTATATCCCTCCAGCTCTATTTGTATACTGCTGATGCTATCTGTATGGGATTAGAATATATTGTAGTTATACACCTCCCCTCCAGCTCTATCTGTATTCTGCTGGTGCTATCTCTATGGAATCAGGATATATATATATATATATATATATATATATATATATATATTAGTTATACACCTTCCCTCCAGCTCTATCTGTATGCTGCTGCTATATCTATGGGATCAGGATGTACTGTAGTCATACCCCTCCCCTCCAGCTCTATCTGTATACTTCTGCTGCTATTTTTATGGGATCAGGATAGATAGTAGTTATACAACTTTCCTCCATCTCTATCTGTATACTGCTGCTATCTCTCTAGGATCAGTATATATAGCAGTTATACCCCCAGCTCTATTTGTATATAGGAGTTATACACCTTCCCTCCAGCTCTATATGTATACTGCTGTTGCTACCTCTATGGGATAAGGACATATAGTAGTTTTACATGTCCACTCATGTGTTCCAGGCGGACATTCTGCAAATTTCCTTTGTATAAACATTGCCTATGTTGGGGGTTATGCTACGGCCAGACATTCTGGCCGCGAGCGCACCCCTGTTCTGTATCCCGATGCTGGCGGAGCCACTGTCCGCATGTCGGGATGCGGTTGCAGGCATCTGCCGGCCCGTAACTTACCTTTCCACGCTCCTGGTCCCTCTGTCTGCAGGCGCACACATGGCTGCTTCCTAGGGCATCTGCCGGCTCTCAGAAATGTAAAGAGCCAGTACGCCCGAAATTTTTATTTTGCAAATTAGTGAAATTATAAGTGTCAGCACTTCCTCAATTGCCTTGAGTGTTGTGCCATTATTGCCTTAGAGAAAGCATTCATGTTAGCCTTGCCTCGCTGTGTATCTGACCCCATTGCTATGTATCCTGACCTTGCTCCTGTGCCCCCTGCCTTCTGACCTCTTGCTACATGACCTGATCTTCCTACAGTGCCGCCAGCCTGACCTCCTGCCTGTCCTGACTACGAGTTGTCTCATCCTTCCTGCACCATGTTTCACCTCGGCAGCCTGTGTGGACGAGTTGTATCAGGGGTAGCGACCTGGGTGCTGTCTGCTGCAGCAAGTCATCCCGCTTTGCAGCGTGCTCTGGAAAATACCAGCGGCACCTTAGACTCAGCTCCCTGGTACGGCCCACGCCATCATCCACACAGGTCCAGCGGATCCACTTCTCCACCTCCAGCTGTTACAGCCTAGATCTTCATAAAACATTTAAATTATAGGTTAAATCTCTTCCAGCTCATGGCAATATGTTGTGTCCCAGTACAGAACAC